>NW_019646708.1:2132-25717 GCF_002806865.2 Cucurbita pepo subsp. pepo
CGATGCTTGCGTTCTACGACTCCATTTTGTTGTGGAGTATAGACACAAGTGCGCTGAAATTCAATACCACAAGAAGTAAAGAATGGTTGCAAAGATAGGAACTCAGTCCCATTGTCTGATCGAACTATCTTGATAGTAGTATGAAATTGAGTTTGAACGAATTTAACAAAGTTAATTAACAAATGATGTACTTCTGACTTATGTTGCATTAGAAAAACCCAAGTACATCGAGTAAAATCATCAACAATAGTGAGAAAAAAACGCAAATCAGAATGGGTAGGAATTTTATGTGGTCCCCAAACATCACAATGTATCAGATCAAAGGCAGAATGGGTTGTTATTGAACTTCTTGGGAAAGACAACCTAGTTTGTTTTGCTAACGGGCATATACTACAATTATGAGAATAACTCGCATTATTAAGATGCAATTGATCAGCTAGAAATTTAAAACAAGAAAAAGAAGGATGACCTAAGCGTAAATGCCACAAATCAGATGACTGAGATACTTGATTTGCTGAAGATTTGATTGGAGATGAATAAATATGATAGAGACCTCCGAATTGTTTACACGAACCAATCATCTTCTCCGTAGCCAAGTCCTACATAACACAAGAATCAAGATAAAAGGTCACATAACATTTCAAGTCATTGGTAAGTTTGATGATGGACATTAGGTTTAAATTGAATGAAGGCACACATAAAACATTNGGATTAGAATGGATGTTTGAGTAGGATGGATCATGAAATGGTAAAATTGGAGTTGAAGGAGCTAATGTCAAAGTTTGTGAAGCTGATGAAAAAGGAAAATTATATTCACAAAATTTAACATCACGACTGATAAAGAATTTTTTAGATTGTATGTCATACAACTTGTAACCTTTGTGACCACAAGGATATCCTATGAAAACACAAGGAATTGCCCGAGGTTCAAATTTTTGCTTAGAATGTACTATAGTTGCATAACACTTACAACCAAAAACTTTAAGATATGAAATGTAGGTGGTCATTTGTAGAGTGCTTCAAAGGGTGTCTTGTTAGAGAACAATGGTGATAGTGTTCTATTTATATGATAAAC
Organism: Cucurbita pepo subsp. pepo; assembly: GCF_002806865.2. Taxonomy (NCBI): domain Eukaryota; kingdom Viridiplantae; phylum Streptophyta; class Magnoliopsida; order Cucurbitales; family Cucurbitaceae; genus Cucurbita; species Cucurbita pepo. Next base: position 3,208 of record NW_019646708.1, read on the forward strand.
AGCAGTTAAAATGCATTCTTCCCAAAAATTAAGTGGAACCTGTGACTGAAAAGAAGAGACCTAGCTACATTTAGGATATGACGATGCTTACGTTCTACGACTCCATTTTGTTGTGGAGTATAGACACAAGTGCGCTGAAATTCAATGCCACAAGAAGTAAAAAATGGTTGTAAAGATAGAAACTATCTTAATAGTAGTATGAAATTGACTAAGTTTACTAACAAATGGTGTACTAATTTGTGTTGCGTAAGAAAAACTCAAGTACATCGAGTAAAATCATCAACAACAGTGAGAAAAAAACGCAAACCAGAATGGTTTGGAATTTTATGTGGTCCCCAAACATCACAATGTAACAGATCAAAGGCAGAATGAGTTGTTATTGAACTTTTTGAGAAAGACAACCTGGTTTGTTTTGCTAATGGGCAAATAGTACAATTATGAGAAAGAGTAGCATTATTAAGATGCAATTGATTAGCTAGAAATTTAAAACGAGAAGGAGAAGGATGACCTAGGCGTAAATGCCACAAATGAGAAGACTGAGATACTTGATTTGCTGAAGATTTGATTGGAGATGAAGAAATATGATAGAGACCTCCGAATTGTTTACCCGAGCCAATCATCTTCCCCGTAGCCAAGTCCTGCATAACATAAGAATCAGGATAAAAAGTCACATAACATTTCAAGTCATTGGTAAGTTTGCTGATGGACATTAGGTTTAAATTGAATGAAGGCACACATAAAACATGGTTTAATTTAAGGTCAGGGTTAAAAGAAACATTGCCAGTATGTGACACATGTGTTGTCCCTCCATTAGGCAAATTTATTGTAGATATGGTGGTAGCCTTTGGTTCAGTCATAACAGAAGCTTTGGGTACTATATGATCCGTAGCTCCACTATCGAGAATCCATGGATTAGAACTCGTAGAGTTAATAGATAATGTAGAATGACCAGAATTACCAAAATTGATGTTATTATCAGAATTACCAAAAGGACGATGATTGAGTGCAAATAAGGCTTGTATAATCTGTTGTAATTGCTCAGAAGAAAAATTTGGGATGGAATTAGGTGATTGTTCTTCTATATTCGACTGAGAAACATCGACCATATTTATAGATGATCGATATCCTCGATTGTTGCGTTGATTGATTTGTACTACCCTTCTAGAATTATTTTTCTGTTGACATCAATCTTCTATATGTCCCCTTCTATCACAAAATTTACAGTGAAACTTAAAGAAATCGACACTCATCAATTGTATGACAACTTTTATTGCAGTGTTCACATGATTTATCCTTGGCAAATTTTGAATATGTTGTTTTCTTCTGCACTACTGATGCAATCGAGAAATTCTTAGTAGGCTCAGAAGTTACCTGACGCTGCATCTCCTTGTACAAGTAATGAATAGGCTTGCCTCACATTAGGTAATGGAGTCATCATCAATATGTTAGATCTTACCATTTTATAAGACTCATTGAGCCCCATGAGTAGTTGCATCAACTTGTCTTCTTCGCATTGATCAACATGTATTTGACGTTGATTACAGGTAAATGGTGTGCGGTATGCTTCCAATTCATCCCAGAGTGCTTTGAGCTTGGTGAAATATACTGACAGTGTCATGGTTCCCTGTGACATCATTGCTATAGACTTTTGTATCTGAAAAATTACTGGAGCATTCTTTTGTGAGAATTGATCGTGAAGATCAACCCACACTTGATGAGCTGTCTTGCGTGAATAATACCCTCAGCAATATCTGCTTCAACTAAATGAGTTAACCAAGATATTACCATACGGTTGCACTGATTCCATAGTTCAAATTCAATTGAATTTGCATCTTGAGACGGTTCTTCAATTGTGCCATCAATGAAGCCNAGCGCGTGTCGTGGTGGTGGTTGGTTGAGATTCGTTGCCGAGATTTAGGCAACTCCGGTGACGACCAAACTTATATAATGATTTAGGCAACCAAAGGACGAGAGATTTTGTGATCTAGCTATGTCAAATACTTGCTCCTACCTAACATCCACGTGGTTACATGATTTAGTTACTACGTAAAATATAGTCAAGAGTTAGAAGTTTACCTTTGACCGTAACTAGGTAGATAAGTAGAATGAGCCATACAACCTACGATTAAGAATCTAGATTATCCTTAACAACAACTTTATAGCTAAGTCTAAGATTTATGTGACGATGTTGTATAAGAAAAATGTTTAAGTTTAAGCGAGTTTGAGTGAGTATAGTAAAACTTGAGTCAGATAAAACAGGAAGGAAAGACGAAACAAGAATGCTCCTGAACCTTTACATTACCGTCGGTAAAAGAAAAAGAGAAAGACTCCTTTCCTTATTCATTCTACTGAACCTTTACCGTCGAGCTACTTACTCCTGTTTCCTATTCTCTCGCTCACCTTCAAACACTCAAAAAGAAGATGAGAGTCACCCACCCACCCTATTTATTCAAACACAAGGTCAAAGAAAAAGAGAAAGACTTTCACCTAGCGATAGTTTACTTCTCCTTGCTTTCCTTTGATTTTGAATTTTCTCCTTTCTAGAACTGTAAACATTAAAGATGAATGAGACTCAACCTTAAACCTTAGATTGATGGAACTCTTTCGGTAAAGCGGCCGGAGGATTCGATTCGATTCTTCTTTCACNTTTGACTCTATCCCCTGAAGTGATTGTGATTGCGATTGGATAATATTATTTTGAAGTGACCAACATTCCTCCATGAAAATTTTGGAACATAGTTGGAACATACTTCACTAGCTTCATTAAAAATTAAAAAAGGAAAACGACAAGTCGACTTTTGCTTTACATAGCTGTCACCTAATCCAATTAAAATTACCCACACAGAAAAAAGAAAAAGTATATATATTATTTGGAGAAGGAAGAAACGTGGAGGAAATGACCATTTTAGTATTATCTATATTATAATTAGTGTTGGAATTGGTGATATTCCAGGGTTCGTTTCAGTCAAAATGTGACTACTTCCTTCAACGTGGATAATTCCAATCATTTTTACCCAATCTTTTCTTTTTGTTTTTATTTATTTATTTTTATTAAATACTTTACTTTTCTTTTTATTTTAACAGCAAAACCCCCAACCTACCTCCTACCTGCTACCCGCTACCTTTTCCGTCTTGTCTCGGTCAAATTCGTCGCTGCCTTCCTAATCCGCCTTTTCTTACCAATATAATCGGGTCTAAATTATTAAAAATATCTATAAACTTTATAATTTCTTTTAATTAATAAAAATATTTTTATTATTTTTTTTTTTAATATTCTTCAAATTTCCCCCTTTTCTTTTTTTCTCTCTAATTTAAATGAAAATTTATATCTAAAAATGTTTAATTGAGTAGGCTTACAGATTGGTTCATCGAAAATGGCTCATTAGTGAATTTGGGTTGGGATTTGTGCCAAAATATGCATATGTCATAGTCGATAGGAGCTTACAAGTATTGTTGATCACTGTGATGAGTAGGCTTACAAACTACGACACCTATCATTCATGTGCATCCTCAATAAACCCACTAAACAAACTTGCAGCCACGTAGAAGTGTAGTAGAAAAACAAACCTAATATCGACCGATGACGTTTAGTCTAACTTGACTCAGGAGAGAAAATCAAATGAAATGGTTAAATAATAATAATAATAATTTAAAATAATGAGTCAAGGCTATTCTTAATTTTAAAAAAATAGAAAATAAAAGTTTATAATTTAATAAAATCAACAAATGTTTCTCCTGTGTTGAAAAAACAGGAAAGAACAGCAATTATCTCTCTGAAACCACAGATATACACAGTAGCCGCTTCCACCAATACATTCTCTCTTTGTGTATCTGTGTTATACGCCATAGCGCGTCTGCTTGGGTCTTGCTCAGAACCTTCCATGGCCGCACACCACAGCTCAAGCCTTTGAAATGCTCTCTACTCCTCCACCACTGTATATATACCTTTCCATTTCCCCTCTTCCCCTTATCATCTTCCTCATCGTCCTCCCAATTTCCCTCTGCGTTTGGATCTCCCAATGAAGTTCGGCAAGGAATTCACGGCTCAAATGGTGCCGGAATGGCACAACGCCTACATGGATTACAATTTCCTCAAGTCTCTTTTGAAAGAGATTCAGAGATTCAAGCTCAGAACTGGCTCTCCTCAGCTCCCTCAGCCTTCTGCCTTGAAGCGCAAGCTCACTCTCTACAGAGCCTTCAGCGGTCTCACTCAAGGTTACGCTCATCCTTCCCCTCCTTCTTCCCATGCCGATATCGAGAGCCAACCCATTCTCGTTAACTCTATGCACGAAGATGGCTCTCAGAATTACAAGACCACCTTCCTCATGGCTGCCGATGATGGCGCTGAGTACGAACTCGTTTACTTTAGGAGACTCGATGACGAGTTTAACAAAGTCGATAAGTTCTATAGGGCTAAGGTCGAGGAGGTTATGAAGGAAGCGGAGATGTTGAACAAGCAGATGGATGCGTTGATTGCTTTCAGAGTCAAAGTCGAGAACCCTCAGGGTTTGGTTTTCGATATGTCTGAGAAGACTGTTGAGATGACCCGTCTTGCTTCTGGAATTGCTGCTTCTTCCGCTGCCTTGTCCGTTTCCACTCCCAAAGGCGCTTTATCTGGAAGTGAGTTTTGAATGTTTATATATAATCAGGAATTTCTGCTCTTGTTTTAGCTTCATCTAGATTACCGTGGATTGGATTTATCTTTTGTTTAGGTTTTTGATGATATCTGTTTTCATGGTTTGATGAAGTTGAAAGAAGTTGTTTCGTTGCTTGTTTTGGTTTTAATGGAGTTCTTGTATGCTAGATCAGTACTAAGTAGAAACTGTGTTTATGAACATATGTTTTGATGAGCAGAGAGACCTCACATGGCCATGGAGATAATTGAGGAAGGCGGGGCCGGTGAGCTTGGACAATCTGATGAATTAAATGAAGATGGGGACGATATCGACATGATATCGAGAGGTAAACAGGTCGAAGAAGATAACTCAAGCAAAAGGAAGGGTGTTAGACCACCTCCATTAGAAGTTCTTGATCGTGTGAAAATAAATCAACCCATTGAAACACCTCGTTCAACCATCAAGGGATTCCTTAAAATCTCTAAGAACACTGAACTCCAATTCAGCAGAGACAATCTAAATAAAGTTGAAGAACAACTCAAGCATGCCTTCTCTGTGTTTTACCAGAAACTTAGGCTTCTCAAGAGCTTTAGGTACATCTTATCCCCTATTTTCTCGTCTTTTTCAATGCTCAAGTTGCTAAATCTTTTCTCATTCATGGAATTTACCCAGCTTCTTGAATACACTGGCATTCTCAAAGATCATGAAGAAATATGACAAGGTAATTTCATTTCTGATCTGATTGATCGTGTTGAATTAAAGCCGAAAGAAAGTAGCATTGGACATGTCTCCTTACTTCTTTATTATGTCTTTGTAATTTGATTGCAGATTACATCAAGAAATGCCTCAAAAGCCTACATGAAAACGGTGGACAGTTCTTACCTTGGAAGCTCAGATGATGTGAGATATAGCTTGTAAAACCATTTCTTTCTTAAAGAAGTTACTCAGTAAAGCAAGTTCTTTCTTCAATTCTAATATACTAAATGCCACTGCAGGTTGCCAAGTTAATGGAGAGAGTTGAGAACACATTCATCAAACATTTTTGCAATGCCAATCGCAGCAAAGCAATGAATATTTTAAGACCCAAAGCAAAGAGAGAGAGACATAGGACAACATTTTCCATGGGTATGCTCTGATTTTCACCATGATTTGTTGTACCATTTATGCTTATTATTATTTTAGGGACAACCCTTTTTACTTGAACTCAAATGATTTGCAGGTTTTCTAGCTGGCTGCTCTGCAGCTCTTGTTTTAGCCCTCGTCTTAATTATCCGTGCCCGCAATATTATGGATAGTCGAGGAAGCACAAAGTACATGGAAACCATGTTTCCCCTTTACAGGTAACTACACAACTCTCCAGTCATATTACACATGTTGTTGACCTGTTCATTTTCATCTCGTACATTCTCAGTCATCCTTGTTCTTAGCTTAAACCACTGTGTAAATAACTGGTTGGTAATTGTTGAGGATTGTTGGGAGGAAGTCCCACATTGGCTAATTTAGTGAATGATCATGAGTTTACAAGTAAGGAATACATTTTCATTGGTATGAGGCCTTTTGGGGAAGCCCAAAGCAAAGCCATGAGAGCTTATGCTCAAAGTGGACAATATCATACCATTGTGGAGAGTCGTGATTCCTAACAGTAATAACTTAGTTGCAGCATAAACTATATTCTGTCGTAATGGTTTGACGTGGGAACTCTGATCTGTTTGCAGCCTGTTTGGATTTGTTGTTCTGCATTTGGTTATGTATGCTGCGGACATATACTTTTGGAGGCGATATCGAGTGAATTATTCCTTCATATTTGGTTTGAAGGAAGGAAATGAGTTGGGCTATCGTCAAGTTCTCCTTATTGCTTTTGCTCTAGCAGTACTTGGACTAGGCTCTGTGCTCTCAAACCTTGACATGGAAATGGACCCAAGAACAAAAGATTTCAAAGCATTTACTGAACTTATCCCTCTGTTGGCAGTTGTTGTAAGATTTTCACACCAAACTTCTCCAAATGCTTTCAATTTTGCATATGCAGTAATGCTAAACAAACTTGCCTTTTCTTCTGCAGCTTGTAACTGCAATACTTATCTGCCCGTTTAACATCATATACCGCTCGAGTCGTCTCTTCTTCCTCACTTGTCTGTTTCACAGCATCTGTGCTCCGCTCTACAAGGTAAATTATGTCAGCCACCGTGTATATAAGCTCGAAGATTCTGAAGTTGCTATTGCAATATTGTTCCTCAAACAACTTTCTCTATCTCAGGTGGTGCTCCCAGACTTTTTCTTAGCTGACCAGCTAACCAGCCAGGTGCAAGCACTCAGAAGTTTGGAATTTTATATTTGCTATTATGGTTGGGGAGACTACAGAATTAGAGTAAACACGTGCAAGGCTAGCGCCGTATTCCAAACGTTCAGTTTCATTGTCGCCGTTATTCCATACATGTCGCGCTTTCAGCAGGTACCACTCCAATCTTGCTATCAATTTTTAACTGAACTCCCACATTGCAGAAAGAACACTGGGAACTGATGGGAACATATTCATCCTTAGCTTAATGTGTTGTCTTCCTTTCGTGTTTTCGCAGTGCCTTCGTCGACTGTATGAAGAGAAAGATAAAATGCACGCACTAAACGGATTGAAATACTCGTTTGCTATAGCTGCTGTGTGCTTCAGGACAGCATACAGTCTAAACAAAAACTTGTATATTTGGTATGTACTAGCTTGGGTATTTTCAGTCATAGCAGCAGTGTCAGGCACATACTGGGACCTCGTGATCGACTGGGGGCTTCTGCAACGGAATTCAAAGAACCGGTGGTTAAGGGACAAGCTCCTCGTCCCTCAGAAGAGCGTATACTTCGTTGCAATGGTGAGTGATATTATAACGAATGAGAATACAAGAACATGTTGCGTTTTATTTGGCGATTCCTNGTGCTTCAGGACAGCATACAGTCTAAACAAAAACTTGTATATTTGGTATGTACTAGCTTGGGTATTTTCAGTCATAGCAGCAGTGTCAGGCACATACTGGGACCTCGTGATCGACTGGGGGCTTCTGCAACGGAATTCGAAGAACCGGTGGTTAAGGGACAAGCTCCTCGTCCCTCAGAAGAGCGTATACTTCGTCGCAATGGTGAGTGATATTATAACAAATGAGAATACAAGAACATGTTGCGTTTTATTTGGCGATTCCTAAAGAGAGAAAACATTGCAGGCATTGAATGTAGTGCTGAGACTTGCTTGGATGCAAACCGTATTGAACTTCAAAGTCCCTTTCTTGCACAGAGAAGGTTTGGTTGCAATTGTTGCTAGCTTAGAGATCATTCGTCGTGGCATATGGAACTTCTTCAGGTAAACTAATACCAAACAATTTTCTCTGAAATGAAAAATCTTAGTCTTATCCAATACTTATTTATATATGTTTTGATGATGGATGGTACAGAATTGAAAACGAGCATTTGAACAATGTCGGTAAATACCGAGCGTTCAAATCAGTGCCGTTGCCTTTCAACTACGACGAAGATGATGATAAAGATGATTGAGGGATGATTCAAAATGGACCCTTTTCTTATGTTGTATTTTTATGATGTATATAGCAATTTTGCAAGAACTGTGTGTTCTGAGATTCCATGGATATTGGAAGGTAGAAATTAAGGAAGGAAAAAGGAAAATGAAAGAGTTAGAAATGAAGAGATTGCAGATAAAGCGAAGGCAAAGGGAGAAGGACAAATCCAGAAATGGTTTGAATATCATAAGCTGTAATGTAGAAGATTATGATATAAGATCCGTATGAAAACGAGAGATTNAGCGAAGGCAAAGGGAAAAGGACAAATCCAGAAATGGTTTGAATATCATAAGCTGTAATGTAGAAGATTATGATATAAGATCCGTATGAAAACGAGAGATTTGATGTGGTTGGATGGTCAAGGCCTTCAATTCCACAACATGACAACGGTGCATTGAATGCAAGCAATAAATAGTGGGCCACCTAATATAATTACACTTTACTACCATAATTCAACTATACTACCATCCTCCACGTCTATCACAAACCAATAATGTAACACAATTATGTTCCTTCCTTGTTCATATCCATCACTCATTTTTTGACACGTTTTCATTTTCTAAAATGTTTGAAAAAATTGCATTCTCTCTCATTGGTCTCCATTTCGGTTAAGGTACTATCTCTTTCAACACGTAAGTCCTAATCTGACTTTTTCTTTTTCCGACATGTGAAATTTTATTGAGAACTTTAAAGGTTGAATTTCAAAATGGAGTAGAAGAGAAATATGATAAACAAAAATCATAGAAATCTACACAATCAAGATCGTAAAAAATAGAAAATATGGTCCAAGGCAACTCCAAAGGGGTAAAACGGTCTTTTTCACCTTTTACTATTTAAGGGGTCTAATTTACTTAATGCAGAATTAATTGGGGAAGGAAGGGAGAGAAGGAACAAGAAAAGAAAAGGAGAGGAGGTTGAGTTTCTTGACAAAAAAATGTTGGAGAACCGTCTTTAGATTCGACTTATTCAAAGTATTCTTTGACGAGAATTCTTTATTGGAGTTTCTTAGAATGATGTTGTTTGTTGATTTAGACTTTTGAGTCACCAGAATCATTCAAAAATCGAGAAAGAATCGAATGTATAATATATAAGTTATAGAATATCGTTTTTCTATATATTTGTGCATTTAGGTGTTGGAAAACTTCTAAAAACTATTTATTATGATTTGGGAGATTATTCTTAATAAATCTTGGGAAGGAATCTCGGAGAAAAAAGATTAAGGTAACTTAAGTAAGTTTAAGGTGTTCACGAGCAAGTTAAAAAAGATCCAATTAAAGGAACTATGGGAGGACACGACCGTTAAATAAATAATTTCAATACTCTAACATTAAATTATTGAAAAATGTTTGAAAGAAAAAGATAAACATAAAGGGCAAAATTATAATTTTTCCAAATTTTAAAGATTTTTCTGGATTTTTAATTACTTATGGTTAATGCTTCATCTATAAATATGAGGTTATGAGCAACATTTTGGAACAAAAATCAAACAAAGTTGAGCCTCCAATCACACGATAGAAGTAATTCATTTTTCGGTTTCTCTTCCTTGGATTTTATTTTTTTAATTCGAGAGTTATGGTTAACCATTATTTCTTTAAATTAATTCCTACGCAAACAAGCTCTCCAACAAATTTCCTCTTTTCCCACCTATGACAGACATTTCTAGGTTGAGATGAGTATTTACCACGAAGGCCACCAAGATTGAGAAGCTTAAGATCGAGAGTAATCAAGAAAACTTCTAAAGAAAGTTGATTTAAGTTTTAAAAGGGGATAATCCAAACTTTGTTCCCGACCCGAAAGTTCGTTGGGTAAGGCCTATTCCTCTACCCTCATAGCAATAAGAGGAGAAGATTTCAGGAAGAAGTTGGGGGGTGAGGAGCTCCCTATCAAGTTGCCTAATAACCTAATAACCTTCGGGTAAATTTGGGTAAGAGACCGAGACAAAGAATCGAGAAATTGGGGGCCTACGAAAGGGTTTATTCTTCAAAAACTATTTCTTAAGCTTGAAGGAAAGATAAGGAAGAAGTTTCATGGAGGAATCGAGGTCTAAAAAATGTCTGAATCATCCTAACTAATAAGAATTTTCTGGGTTTATATTTGACGAGTGCAAAAGTTTTTTTGGGCAAACTTTTAAGGCTTATAACTTTGGCTACCGCCTATGACAAGGTGAGTTATTGGTCTCTAGATCGTACTTGCAACATTATCTTTAAGTTCTATGAAGAAATTGAGATCTAAGGTATGGTTTGCGTCCCTCCTACGTACATCGTCGTCGATAATAAGAGAGGAACCTCGATTTTAGAGAGTTTCATGGATCTATGGTTGGCCCATGCAACCCAGCGTGACCCAAAATCGATCACTCGGCCCAGCCCACACAGTTAGCCCTTGCAACCTAGCATGACCCACGACCTATACACCAGCACCTCGACCTAAATAGTAGAAGCGATGTGTCCCACTCCTACAATAACACATGTCACATCTGTAGCCAGACACACATTCGGCTCAGTCGGTTTAGACGGCTCGGCGGCTCAAAATCTCAGCTCCTTACCTTGGTAAAGGAAAAAATCACCATTTTTCATCGTTATGACCCTCTCGAAGCCGATTTCGACCCTAATTAAGATAGTTAAGGTCATTACGATGTCCTATTTCACAATTTTAAGTTGAATTTAGTTTAGAATTGTGAAATACTAACGAAAGGAACGAGACCACCTATTAGACAACGAACTCCGGTGACACTTGGAACAACATTCGAGGAATGGGAGCTAATGTATATTAATTTATGGAGAACACTGGCTAAGGCCAATCAAGTAAGTGGTCTTACTATAGGATAAGTTGGATACTTGTTTGTTGTATGACGACACGTGCTTAGTGGCACTGGCAGGTGTTCTTTATGCTTTATAATTATGAACGTATGACGTATGGTCTATGATGTATGATGACATGTGTAAGTTATATGATGATGTATGATGATGTGCTATAATGATTGTGACGTAGTTCAATAGCGTTATGATAACGATGTAGGATGATGACAATACATGTTGTTATTTCCTTAATGACGTTATTTTCCATATTAAGTTGAGATGTATGTTGTGAATACCATATTGCATTATGTCGATAACTCGGCCTAGGACACAACCCTACAAAAGATTATTTATGATGTTAAGATTGAAAGCTAATGCACATATATTATTAATAGTAATATAAGGACGAAACTATGGTTGTGTCATAAAGATGAGAAATATTATCTTGGTTTCTAGAACCATGCCGCCCAGAGGATGCGGACGCGGAAGAGGAAGACGAGGAAGGGACTCCCCTATTAGAGGTAGAAGGTGAGGTGAGGCTGAAGAGAGCCCACCTCGAAAAGGATTAGAGACTAGGATGGATGCAGCTGCATCACCAAAAGTTGCGCCGCCACAAGTCGCGCTACCACAAGCTGCATCGCCACCACAAGCTGCACTACCACCACAACCTCCACCGACGCCGCAACCTGCACCTGAGACTGCACCCCTTCTGGCGGCCCCAGCGGCTGGACTAGACACCATCACTAGACTAATGTGGGAGTCTCTCCAGGCCATGATACACACTATGATGGTCACCCAACTAGCCAACATTTCGTAACCTACCAGAGGGGAAAATTGGTTAATGAACTTCAAACGATATGATCCTAGCACATACACTAGTACTACAAGAGATCCAATAAAATCTCAGATTTGGATTTGTCTATAGAAACTATATTTGAGTCGATGGAGTGCCCAGATAACCAAAAAGTCTCATGCGTGACCTTTGTACTGCAAAAGAATGTAGAGGTATGGTGGAGGGACAATAAGGATAGTGTCAACCTAGGAGGGGGAGCCATGGAGTGGGATCACTTTAAAGAAGCCTTCCTCAATCAGCATTAATCCAAAGGGGAACACTTAAGGCGAACACTCTGTGTTCGACCACTTGACCCAAGGCGGACACTCTGTGGAAAGATATGACAGGGACTTCATGAGACTAAAGAGTTTCACACCATCTTTAGTAGATACTGAACAAAAGATGACTAAGAAGTTTGTCTTTAGTCTGGACCCAGACTTGCCGCACGGTGGAAGCTATAGACCCGAAGACATATGAGGGGACTTTGAGAGCTGCCAAAGTCTTATAAAAGCTCAGGGATGAAGCACGACGTGAGCAGCAAGTAACTGTTGGACGCAAACAGCTATATGACTCAGTAGATTCAGACCATCGGCCATCGGCGCATAGTCCTTACTCTATCGACCCATATGCCTTGCGAAAAGCGAGAGCACCCTTCTCAACGCACAAATTGACACCTCAAAAATTAGGATGGGGCAAGAGGAAGAGGGGAAACAGGGTGCAAAGATCTGTGGGAAGTTGTAAGGGGGAAGGTGTGGCCAGGACGAGAGCCTGTTTTCGATGTGGTCAAGAATGTCACATNTATTATGTCGATAACTTGACCTAGGACACAACCCTACAAAAGATTATTTATGATGTTTAGATGGAAAGCTAATGCACATATATTATTAATAGTAATATAAGGACGAAACTATGGTTGTGTCATAAAGACAAGAAATATTATCTTGGTTTCTAGAACCATGCCGCCCAGAGGATGCAGACGTGGAAGAGGAAGTCGAGGAAGGGACGACCCCCTATTAGAGGTAGAGGGTGAGGTGAGGCTGAAGAGAGCCCACCTCGAAAAGGATTAGAGACTAGGATGGATGCAACTGCATCACCAAAAGTTGCGCCGCCACAAGTCACGCTACCACAAGCTGCATCGCCACCACAAGCTGCACTACCACCACAACCTCCACCGACGCCGCAACCTGCACCTGAGACTGCACCCCTTCCGCCGGCCCCAGCGGCTGGATTAGACACCATCACTAGACTAATGTGGGAGTCTCTCTAGGCCATGATACACACTATGATGGTCACCCAACTAGCCAACATTTCGTAACCTACTAGAGGGGCAAATTGGTTAATGAACTTCAAACGATATGATCCTAGCACATACACTAGTACTACAAGAGATCCAATAAAATCTCAGATTTGGATTTGTCTATAGAAACTATATTTGAGTCGATGGAGTGCCCAGATAACCAAAAAGTCTCATGCGTGACCTTTGTACTGCAAAAGAATGTAGAGGTATGGTGGAGGGACAATAAGGATAGTGTCAACCTAGGAGGGGGAGCCATGGAGTGGGATCACTTTAAAGAAGCCTTCCTCAATCAGCATTAATCCAAAGGGGAACACTTAAGGCGAACACTCTGTGTTCGACCACTTGACCCAAGGCGGACACTCTGTGGAAAGATATGACAGGGACTTCATGAGACTAAAGAGTTTCACACCATCTTTAGTAGATACTGAACAAAAGATGACTAAGAAGTTTGTCTTTAGTCTGGACCCAGACTTGCCGCACGGTGGAAGCTATAGACCCGAAGACATATGAGGGGACTTTGAGAGCTGCCAAAGTCTTATAAAAGCTCAGGGATGAAGCACGACGTGAGCAGCAAGTAACTGTTGGACGCAAACAGCTATATGACTCAGTAGATTCAGACCATCGGCCATCGGCGCATAGTCCTTACTCTATCGACCCATATGCCTTGCGAAAAGCGAGAGCACCCTTCTCAACGCACAAATTGACACCTCAAAAATTAGGATGGGGCAAGAGGAAGAGGGGAAACAGGGTGCAAAGATCTGTGGGAAGTTGCATGGGGGAAGGTGTGGCGAGGACGAGAGCCTGTTTTCGATGTGGTCAAGAATGTCACATCGCCATCAACTGTCCGACCAAGGACACCGAAAACCAACCTAACCCACCTAGAGCAGTGGAAGAGGCAGACAGACTGGTGCAAACTGTGAAAAAACTACTCGCGTATTTGTGAAGGAGATGTCGAGGGTGGAGACACAAAGAGACATCGACTGTCTCTTCTTCTTATAGTATCCTTCATTACTGTTGTCTTGACCACCTCGACCATTTTCGTGACTTCCATGACCACAGCCTCTACCTTGAAAATTTTGAGAGTAGCGTACCTTTTCATATTTGATTGATGTCTTTGTTTGAAGTGCTTGATCAAGTGTTTTCCCCTTCTTCTTCTTACGTTGCTCGTGTGCCTCGAGAGAACCGAAATTTTCTTCATTCTCTTCCTTCTCATGTTTGAGATGGGAAGAACTCTCACTCAGCTCAGCCACTTTCTTCTCTAACCTTTCAATCTCTATTTCTAGATCTTTCCTTCTCGTTCAGCGATTTCAACGTCTGCAACTGAGACTTCTCCATAGATTTATCCATGACAGTTTTGGGTTGTTGCTCCAAATCTCTGATCTCCTCCTCATGATCTGGCAGATTCTTTGGCTCGTTCGCTGATCGCGTGGGCTTCTTCTTCGCCATTGTTTGGGATTTTGAAGGGATTGCGGCTTGCATTTGCATCATCTGTTTCTCATGTTCAATCTGCATTTCTACCATCCTTTCTCTCCATTCCATCTTTTCTTCTTCCATTTTCTCTTCCATTCTCATCCTCTTTCTTCTTTCTTCCTCAAATTCTCTTTCCCGCCATTGAAGCTCTCTCTCTTCGAGCTCAAGCTCTCTGTTATCCAGTTGTTCATCCCTCTTCGATTTTCTCGTCTCCGATATCGTGATTTCGCCAAATCCGCTGCATATCACCTCATTTTCAACAGCTTCCATCATCTCACGACTACCGCCATCGTCTTTCACGCCGCCATGTTCTTTTGCTTTCAGGTCTTCATTTTGGGCCATCAAGATAATACCTTCGTTTGTTGCGTCATCCAAGGCCAGGTTGATCGTTTCTTCCACCTTTTATTGGCTCGACAATCTTTTGCAACATGCCCCATTCTACTACAATTGTAACATTTGTCGAAGTTATGACCATATTTATGACATTTATGGAACTGTATGTTGGAATAGATTGGTCGGTCGCCTCTTCCTCGACTGCGTCCTCTTCCACATGCCAATTTGCTTGGCTCGACTGTCTCTTCTTCTTATAGTATCCTTCATTACTGTTGCCTTGACCACCTCGACCATTTCGTGACTTCCATGACCACAACCTCTACCTTGAAAATTTTGAGAGTAGCGTACCATTTCATATTTGATTGATGTCTTGGTTTGAAGTGCTTGATCAAGTGTTTCCTCCTTCTTCTTCTTACGTTGCTCGTGTGCCTCAAGAGAACCAGTGAGTTCATCGACAGTGAACGTCGCTAGGTCTTTTGACTCTTCTATCGCACATATAAAATTCTCGAAGTTGTTGGTTAATGACCTCAAGATCTTCTCCACAACCCGCGTCTCGGGTAACATTTCTTCGTTTCGATTGAGTTGGTTTACACAGTCTATATATGCGTGATGTAATCAAATACGTTTTCTGACTCCATTTTCATGCTCTCTAACTCGCCACGAAGAGTTTGGAGACGCACTTGTTTGACTTGGTCGGTTCCTTTGAACACTTTTCCTAAAATGTCTCACGCTTCTTTTGAAGTAGTTGCACTGGCAATCTTCTCAAAGCCCGACTCGTCAACGGCTCGGAACAACATGTATAGTGCCGCCTTATGCTTTGATCGCACCTCTTTTAACGCTTTGTTTTGTGCCACCGTATAACCTGTGGTATCTTTTGGTTCTTCGAAACCTTTTTCGATCATCTCCCATGCATCTTGAGAACTGAGAAGAGCTTTCATTTGGATGCTCCAATTCTCATAGTTTGTCTTTGTTAATCGTGGTAGCGGCATTTGACCCATCACATTTGCCATTAGCTCTAATACCAATTTGTTAAAGAAAACTCGCTAATTTGTGAAATAAATCTCACACACACTAACAATAGAGGGCGCTCTGATATCAATTTGTGAAAAAACTACTACCCTTTTCTATTACTTNTTTTTTTTTTTTTTTTTTTTTCATTGCTCTGTTTCTTTTCTCTTTGACTTTATTCGACCTAGGGTATCCCCTTAGGGTGAGCCAGTGTTGTTTGTCAAAAAGAAAGATGAATCGATGTACTTGTGCATCGATTATAGAGAACTAAATAAGAGAACGATAAAAAACATATATCTTCTGCCTCACATAGAAGACTTATTTGACAAATTTAGGGAGGCGACAGTATTTGCCAAGTTAGACCTTCGGTGAGGGTACCATTAAATTAAGATTAAAGAGAGGAATGTACCAAAAAGAGCGTTTATGACAATATACGGTCACTACGAGTTCATAGTGATGTCGTTTGGCCTCACTAATACCCTAGCTTTGTTTATGAAATTATGAACCGAGTATCCAAGGACTATTTGAACAGGTTCGTTATCGTGTTCATAGATAACTTCCTAGTATACTTGAAAACGTACCAAGAACACATTCGAACGGCGAATGCCGGAGTTTTCATTCGCACATGACCCACAAAGAGCACCCGACGTCGGGGTCACCACGGAAACCAAACTCGACCTTCAGCCACCTCCAAGACACCTGCAGAGAAGAAAAATACTGAGAAAACGAGAAAGACAGTGAGAAAATCCGACGAAGCTCTGGCAAAGCCAAACCCTATGAAATCGACGTCGAAACCTCCGATTTACGCAACGAAAATAATCCCAGAGGCTTTTACACACACCAGCGGTAGATTTAGACGATTCCTACACGTACACCGTCGGGCAAGGGAGACAGAACGTCAAATTTCTGAACCCTCTCAGATCTGGGAGTGTAAGGCCTTTACGAACCAAACAAATACTAAAAATGAAATTATGGGGAGAAGGAGACTCGGAAACGGAGAAAAAAGGAGGGAAAAAAGACGTCGAAATGACGTTACCGAGGAGAGAGAGAGGTCGCCGACAAATTTCGTGTAACCGGGCGAAGAAGACAAAGTCCGACCTAAGGGCTGGACTCCCGCAACCTGAACCGAGTCCAACCCACTCCAGTCCAAACCTCGGTCGACGACACCCCCGAGGCCCAGTCACCTCAGCCCAAACCTGAAAGCCCAATTACGGCTTAACCCATCAGCTGCGACCCAAGACAACCCAGCTGAGCCGAGACCCGCAAGCCCAATCCAATACCCAATGCTCACAGCCCAGCCCACCTGCAAAGGTTTCCTTTCAGTCTAGGGCCGATCCATCACTCGCGGTCAACCCAGACCTGCGACTGCAACCGAAAACCCGCGCGCTCGACGCGACAACCCGCGCCTCGACTCGAGACCGCTGCACATGCGTCGCCCTCTGGTTGTGCCACGTGGCACATCTGCAGCGCGACACCCCCTCAGCTCCAGTGACTTGATCAGCTCGGCGACGGCTTCTCGATTCCAGTGGCTTATTCGGCTTGGGAAACCTATTTTCGACCTGTTTGGCACCGTTTCGACCCTCGCGGACTTGCTTCGATCCCATTTAAGGTAAAATAGATCATTTTAAGGTCGTATTTCACAAATTCAAGTTGAAAATTAATTGTGTTTGTGAAATACTAACGAAGGTGTCGAATGATCCAACAGGAACCAACCACCAACGAAAGCGTAGGACGTATACGAGGAGCTAGGAGCTTAAGCTTATATTTTAGGGAGTACTTCGGCTAAGCCTACCAAGTAAGTGGCTCACCCATTGTAGGTTATACATTGTATGTTGTGTTAGCACGTGTCCGTGGATTTGCACGTGTCATTAAATTGTATGCTAGATTCTTATACTTCAATACGTACGCTTGTGATGTGTGAATGTATGCTGTTTAGTATGATGTGATGTGCTATGCTTATGATGTTTATGATATTTCTGGATGATTCTGGCATGAATGATACTAAAATTTTGATTGTATACAGCATGAAATGTAAGACATGATACCACGATAAACGACATGAAGTGTAACCCCGTTAGGATTATGTATGATATGTAGACACGGAAACCAAACTCGACCTTCAGCCACCTCCAAGACACCTGTAGAGAAGAAAAATAGTGAGAAAACGAGAAAGACGGTGAGAAAATCCGACGAAGCTTTGGCAAAGCCAAACCCTATGAAATCGACGTCGAAACCTCCGGTTTACGCAACGAAAATAATCCTAGAGGCTTTTACACACATCAGGGGTAGATTTAGACGATTCCTACATCGGGCAAGGGAGACAGAACGTCAAATTTCTGAACCCTCTCAGATCCGGGAGTGTAAGGCCTTTATGAACCAAACAAATACTAAAAACGAAATTATGGGGAGAAAGAGACTCAGAAACGGAGGAAAAAGGAGGGAAAAAGGACGTCGAAATGACGTTACCGAGGAGAGAGAGAGGTCGGCGACAAATTTCGTGTAACCGGGCGAAGAAGACAAAGTTCGACCCAAGGGCCAGACTCCCGCAACCTGAACCGAGTCCAACCCACTCCAGTCCAAACCTCGGTCGACGACACCCCCGAGGCCCAGTCGCCTCAGCCCAAACCTGAAAGCCCAATTATGGCCTAACCCATCAGCCGCGACCCGAGACAACCCAGCCGACCCGAGACCCGCAAGTCCAATCCAATACCCAACGCTCACAGCCAAGCCCACCTGCAAACGTTTCCTTTCAGTCTAGGGTCGATCCATCACTCGCGGTCAACCCAGACCTGCGACTGCAACCAAAAACCCGCACGCTCGACTCGAGACCGCTGCACATGCGTCGCCCTCTGGTTGTGCCACGTGGCACATCTGCAGCGCGACACCCCCTCAGCTCCAGTGACTTGATCAGCTCGGCGACGGCTTCTCGATTCCAGTGGCTTATTCGGCTTGGGAAACCTATTTTCGACCTGTTTGGCACCGTTTCGACCCTCGCGGACTTGCTTCGATCCCATTTAAGGTAAAATAGATCATTTTAAGGTCGTATTTCACAAATTCAAGTTGAAAATTAATTGTGTTTGTGAAATACTAACGAAGGTGTCGAATGATCCAACAGGAACCAACCACCAACGAAAGCGTAGGACGTATACGAGGAGCTAGGAGCTTAAGCTTATATTTTAGGGAGTACTTCGGCTAAGCCTACCAAGTAAGTGGCTCACCCATTGTAGGTTATACATTGTATGTTGTGTTAGCACGTGTCCGTGGATTTGCACGTGTCATTAAATTGTATGCTAGATTCTTATACTTCAATACGTACGCTTGTGATGTGTGAATGTATGCTGTTTAGTATGATGTGATGTGCTATGCTTATGATGTTTATGATATTTCTGGATGATTCTGGCATGAATGATACTAAAATTTTGATTGTATACAGCATGAAATGTAAGACATGATACCACGATAAACGACATGAAGTGTAACCCCGTTAGGATTATGTATGATATGTAGACTGAAAAATGAGAAGGCATGAAAGATGATAGTGGGGTTATATTCATTAATGATAAAAGTAGAAGTATTGGTGACCTCATGCATTATGTGTGCTCATGCATTTGGGGGATACCCCTATTCCATCACGAGGGTACGGACGTGTACATCCAATGGCAGGACAACGATCGTTATGTTTTGCATAGCGCTGCCGTGATGGTTACTAGTTCTAACGGGTGTCCGGCCTAAGGAGCTCCAGAGTATGCTCGCCCGACAAGGAAAGTGGCCTAGCGGTGTGTGAACTGGCTGGTGAGCCCATACTCGCACGTATGGGCTGTGTGTAGAGTATATGGTACACGTCCAAATTTACCCGTTAGAACAGCACCGTAGGAAGACAGATTGAAAGATAGGTCCCATCATCTCATTGCATGTGATTGTTGCATAACCCCGATAGGGGATCACTTACTGAGTATTCTAGAAATACTCAAGCCTCGTGCTACTATATTTTTCAGATAAAGGCAAGGCACCCATGTGAGATNCGAGTGAGCTAACATAACTGTAGTCAATGAAGAAGTCATAGCACAGATAGCTCAACTCATAGTACAACCTACACTTAGACAAAGAATTATTGATTCCCAACGAGAGAACCCTGACCTACGTAAGATTATGAGTCAACTAGCAGAGGGTCCAGTGGACAAATTCTCAAAATCCTCAGATGAAAAATTAATGTGTAAAGGATGCCTATGTGTCCCAGCAATGGAGGAGTTAAGGAAAGAGATACTGACGAAGGCTCAGAACTCGCCGTTTTCTATGCATCCAAGTGATACTAAGATGTATCAAGATCTAAAACAACATTTTTTGTGGCGAAGTATGAAGAAAGACGTAGCAGAGTAGGTGATAAATGCTTAGTATGTCAACAAGTAAAAGCTACCAGAAAAAAGATGGCACGGATGTTACAACCCCTAAGTATATTGGAGTGGAAGTGGAAAAATATAGCCATGGACTTCATAGTAGGACTATCCAAAACTCTAAAGGGCTGCACAGTAATCAGGGTAATTGTCGATCAGTTGACAAAATCGTCACACTTCTTGCCAGAAAAAGAAACATATATAGTTGACAAATGGGCTCAACTGTATGTGAAAGAGATAGTAAGATTTCATGGAGTCCTGATGGTAATAGTGTCGGATCGAGACCCACGCTTTACGTCGACATTTCGATTTGACTTTAAAAAGTATTGGGTACTCGTCTCGTCTTCAACACTGCCTTCCACCCTCAAACAAATGCTCAAACGGAGCGTTTGAATCAGATTCTAGAGAACATGCGCGCTTGCGTATTAGACTTCTAGGGAAGTTGAGATTTCAAACTACACTTGATAGAATTCTCATACAACAACAGCTTCCAAGCGACCATCGGGATGGTACCGTTCAAGGCCTTATATGGAAAACGGTGTAGATCCCCATTATGTTGAGATGAAGAAGGCGATAGAGAATTGGTAGGACCAAAATTGGTGTGAGTCAACAATGAGGCCGTTTAGAAAATCCAAGCGAGGATGCGTACCCCTCAAAGTAGACAAAAAAGCTATGTTGATGTAAGACGTAGAAGCTTAGAGTTCAAAATAGGGAACCTAGTATTCCTGAAGGTGTCTTGAGGTTCGGGCGTAAGGGTAAATTGAGCCCTCGATTCATTGGACTTTTCAAGATTCTTGTGAAAATTGGTCGCGTGGCATATAAACTAGCACTACCGCCCTCCTCTCTTAGGGGTACACAATGTATTTCACATGTCAATGCTGAGAAAGTACATGACGGAACCTATCCACGTAATACACTACGAACCCCTTCAGCTTAACGAAGACCTAAGCTATGAAGAAAAGCCCATAAGGATCCTTCATCGAGAAGTGAAAGCCCTATGCAACAAAGATATTGCCTTCATCAAGGTACTATGGTGAAACTATCATACTGAAGAAACCACGTGGAAGCGGGAGGATGAGATAAGAGAAAAATACCCCAAACTAGTGCGGGAGTTTGAGACTTTTGAGGAAGAAAGTTCTACTTAGCGTAGTAGTCGAAAAACGTGAGAATTCTGGCGACCGTCGTAATTCTCGTCCTCAATTCAGACCACGCTCCCTCACTCCCCACTGCTCCCACTTGCTTTCAGCCACATACGCCTAGAAGGAAAACGTCAGAGAGAGGAAAAGGTAGAGAAACACAAGTTAGAGAGAGAAAAATCGAAGTTTTTCGACGATACCCAAAACGCCAAACCCATAACCAAAATGATCAAACTAGATGTTGGAACGCTCTAATCATGCCACGAAAGGGATCCTCGATGATTGTACGTTCGTCTAAGGTACATTTTGCGTCCTCCTACGTACATCATTGTCGGTAACAAGAGAGGAACCTCGATTTTTTAGAGTTTCATGGATCTATAATTGTAGGCGTTTTCAAGTCACGAGATGTCGGGAAAGGGTAGAATAGAGGCTGATAGAGAAGTAGAGGAAGAAAAAGGATGAAAAATGGTTTCAGAAATGATCAACAAAGGAGAGAGAAGTAGAATCGAAAAAACACAGAAGTCGGGGGAAGATGAAAGGATCCATCGGATCTGGGTTAGGTACGATTTGCAACCAATAACCTGCAAACCGAGAGCCACCGTGTCTCACATACATTTGTAGCCGTCAACCCATTTACTTTGAGTCAGTAACTGGCCTAGCTCGCGCCTGCACGATTAACACGATGCCCAAAATTGAACACTCGGCCCAACCCACATAGTCAACGTAGGCAACCCAACTTGACCTGCGCTGTGACAACGTATTTGTAGGCTCAAATCGCATCCAGTTTCTGATAGGTTTCCACGAGCTTTTCTCTAGGTTCTAGGAAGTTTCGGCTTTACTCTATAGTTGTATGACCTTCTAGGGAATCTTCTAATGGTGTTGTGGTGTAGTTGGTTATCATGTTAGTCTATCACACTCAAGGTCTCTAGTTTAAGTCTAGGTGATGCCATGTTTGAAATTTTTATTTTTATTTTTATTTTTATAATCCGGATTCATTTTAGACCTCCACGGGAAAGTTTAGGAGCGTTAGAGCTTGATAAGCCCGAGAACCGTGTCCTCGAACACACATTGAGCATGTAAT
>NW_019646709.1:0-1178 GCF_002806865.2 Cucurbita pepo subsp. pepo
TTGGATATTTAGACTATGTTTATGAGCAACTCGACTAATTCCGATAGATGATCACCTAACCGTGCAACATCTTGTACTAACTAAATGTCTCCTAACGACAGACGACCACCAAACCGTTCACAGATTACATTCACAACAATATATCTGAAAAGAAAGGTCATCTACACATAAGACACACTTATAATATCTGCTAACTAAGATTTTCTGCTATTAGAGTTCCCATCCCATCTCCACCCCCGGTGTGTATCTTTTCGAAGCTTAAAATGAGAGTTATCATATATAATCATTTCAACAAATATGAACATAATTGTGAAATCCCACAACGAAACATTCTTTATAAGGGTGTGGAAACCTCTCACTAGCGGACACGCTTTATAAACTTTGAAGGAAAGCCTGAAAGGGAAAGCCTAAAGAGAACAATATCTGCTAGCGGTGGGCTTGGGTTGTTACAATAATAATCGTCAATATTCTTGTAACTATTGAAAATGGAACTTTACTTGGAATTATGAAAGCATGATGAAAAAATGATTGCACTGCCACAAGCTACTTGTTGGTCACCTACTAATGCATAAGAATACACCAAGAGAAGGGTCTAAATGAAGAACAATTCCAGAGATATATACCTGCCAAAATATAACTTTCTGATTATATAAGCACTCAGCAGCCCAACCTGCAAGGAAACCATGTGTGTGATTCAATAAACAGTTACCATACAGGACAGTAAAGAGAGATTGATGAATAGCGAGCGAACTCACAAATACTCCAAGTAGAGTGCTCGTCGAAAACAGATAAAAGAAGCTCCCAAGAAAATGTATAGCAACTCTTGCATCAATGTTGCTGAGATCTATGCTTTGAATAGCATTGAAAAGCACCACAGACGTAGCGTCATTGACCACGCCCTCCCCAAATACGAGACTGTAGAGTAGAGGGGTTTCGTCCTGGCTTAATATCTGCAGCATCAAATGTATTACGGTTTCTTTGGGTGCCCAGGCAGACTAACTACAATAAAAATGAATAAAGTATAACATTGCTATATCCTGCACCTGAAGTGTGCATACAGAATCCGTTGCGGCAAATATAGCTCCAATCGCTGTAATCGGATATTAAGACGTTAGTCTTAGAACAGAAAAGATCAATCACAAAGGTGATAGAAAAGGAGATGGATAAAAAAATAAGGA
>NW_019646709.1:6817-17503 GCF_002806865.2 Cucurbita pepo subsp. pepo
AAGCCCAAAGAGGACAATATCTGCTAGCGGTGGATCTGGGTCGTTACACTTTCCTTCCTCCAATCGATGTGGGACCGCCACCAAATCCACCTCCCTTCGGGCCCCAGCGTCCTTAGTAGCACACCGCCTCGTGTCTACCCCCTTCGGGGAATAGCGAGAAGGATAGCACATTGTCCGATGTCTGGCTCTGATACCATTTGTAACGGCCCAAATCCACCGCTAGCAGATATTGTCCTCTTTGGGTTTTCCTTTTCAGGCTTCCCCTCAAGACTTTAAAACGAGTCGACTAGGGGAAGGTTTCCACACCCTTATAAATGGTGTTTTGTTCTCCTCCCCAATTAATGTGGGACATCACATCAAGTTTCCAAAATAGTAGACAGATTGAATCAACTATAAAAACATGTCGTCACAGATAAAAGTTTATAACTTACTTAAGATTACGATCGAATCGCATATCAACGTTCTATAAAATATGAATCTTGTTCATTAATGAATATATAAGGAAAGATTAAATATTTAATGATTCAGTTTTATACAAACTCATTATATAATATGCAATCACTCTCGGTGAACGATTTGAGTCATGTTAATAACGTTACTAAAACACCCAAGCATATACTGTCGTATTTTAGGTTATTAATTGAACGTGTTGAATTTAAAGGTTAAAATACCATTTTTGCCTTATACTTTGGGACTCATTTAGTTTTTTTGGTAAATATATTTTCAAATATTTAATTTTATTTATTTACTTTCTATAAATCTTAAAATTGTTCCATTTTAGTTTACAAAATATGAAATTTGGTATTTTTTTTTCTTGGCAGGAAAATTATTACTTTTAATTTTTTTTTAATAATTTTAAAGAATTAATTTAAAATTGAGGGGAACCCTGAAAGAGAAAGCTCAAAGAGGACAATATCGACTAACGATGGAGTTGGGCTGTTAGAGAATGTTTTGTAATCTCTTCTTAATGTCACAGTGTAGTAGTTTCTACGGAGTATATGAGATCCCACATCGATTGAGAAGGGAACGAGTGCTAGCCAGGAAGCTAGACCCTAAAGTAGAGGGTCAGTGTCCCCTTAATAGACTCGTTTGGGGAGGAGAAGGAAACATTCTTTATAAGAGTGTAGAAACCCCCTCTTAGTAGACGCGTTTTAAAAAAATTGAAGGGAACCCCAAAAGGGAAAGTTCAAAGAGGACAATATCGGCTAATGATGGAGTTGAGCTGTTAGAGAATGTCTTGTAATCTCTTCTCAATCTCAGAGTGTGGTAGTTTCTACAGAGTGCGTGAGATCCCACATCGATTGGAGAGGAGAACAAGTACTAGCAAGGACGCTGGACCCTGAAGTAGAGGGTCAGCGTCCCCCTAGTAGATTCATTTGGGGAGGGGAACAAAATATTCTTTATAAGAGTGTCAAAACCTCCCCTTAGAAGACGCGTTTTAAAAATTTTGAGGGGAAACCAGAAACGGAGAGCTCAAAGAAGACAATATCGGCTAATGATGGGGTTGGGCTGTTAGAGAATATCTTGTAATCTCTTCTCAATCTCAGAGTGTAGTAGTTTCTACAGAGTGTGTGTGATCTCACATCAATTGAAGAGAGAAACGAATACTAGCGAGGACACTGGACCCTGAAGTAGAGGGTCGGCGTCCCCCTAGTAGACTCATTTGGGGAGGGTAGCGAAACATTCTTTATAAGAGTGTAGAAACCTTCCTTTAGTAGACACGTTTTAAAAAATTTGAGGGGAATCCCGAAAGGGAAAGCTCAACAAGGACAATATCAGCTAACGATAAGGTTGGGCTGTTAGAGAATGTCTTGTAATCTCTTCTCAATCTCAGAGTGTAGTAGTTTCTACAGAGTGCGTGNTTTGGGCCCCGTCGGGGGTGGATTTTGTGGCGGTCCAACAAAGCACCCTTTACAAGGGTGTGGAAACCTTACTCTAGCAGACCCGTTTTAAAGCCTTGAGGGGAAGCCCGTGGGCCCCGTCGGGGGGTGGACTTGGTGGCGGTCCCTGAAAGGAACGAGTACTAGCAAGGACGCTGGGCCCCGAAGAGGGGTGGATTATGATGTCCCACGTTGGTTGGGAAGGAGAACAAAGCACCCTTTACAAGGATGTGGAAACCTTACTCTAGCGCGTTTTAAAGCCTTGAGGAGAAGCCTGAAAGAAAAAATCCAAAGGGGAGCGTTTTGGGCCCCGTCGGGGGTGGATTTTGTGGCGGTCCAACAAAGCACCCTTTACAAGGGTGTGGAAACCTTACTCTAGCAGACCCGTTTTAAAGCCTTGAGGGGAAGCCCGTGGGCCCCGTCGGGGGGTGGACTTGGTGGCGGTCCCTGAAAGGAACGAGTACTAGCAAGGACGCTGGGCCCCGAAGAGGGGTGGATTATGATGTCCCACGTTGGTTGGGAAGGAGAACAAAGCACCCTTTACAAGGATGTGGAAACCTTACTCTAGCGCGTTTTAAAGCCTTGAGGAGAAGCCTGAAAGAAAAAATCCAAAGGGGAGCGTTTTGGGCCCCGTCGGGGGTGGATTTTGTGGCGGTCCAACAAAGCACCCTTTACAAGGGTGTGGAAACCTTACTCTAGCAGACCCGTTTTAAAGCCTTGAGGGGAAGCCCGTGGGCCCCGTCGGGGGGTGGACTTGGTGGCGGTCCCTGAAAGGAACGAGTACTAGCAAGGACGCTGGGCCCCGAAGAGGGGTGGATTATGATGTCCCACGTTGGTTGGGAAGGAGAACAAAGCACCCTTTACAAGGATGTGGAAACCTTACTCTAGCGCGTTTTAAAGCCTTGAGGAGAAGCCTGAAAGAAAAAATCCAAAGGGGAGCGTTTTGGGCCCCGTCGGGGGTGGATTTTGTGGCGGTCCAACAAAGCACCCTTTACAAGGGTGTGGAAACCTTACTCTAGCAGACCCGTTTTAAAGCCTTGAGGGGAAGCCCGTGGGCCCCGTCGGGGGGTGGACTTGGTGGCGGTCCCTGAAAGGAACGAGTACTAGCAAGGACGCTGGGCCCCGAAGAGGGGTGGATTATGATGTCCCACGTTGGTTGGGAAGGAGAACAAAGCACCCTTTACAAGGATGTGGAAACCTTACTCTAGCGCGTTTTAAAGCCTTGAGGAGAAGCCTGAAAGAAAAAATCCAAAGGGGAGCGTTTTGGGCCCCGTCGGGGGTGGATTTTGTGGCGGTCCAACAAAGCACCCTTTACAAGGGTGTGGAAACCTTACTCTAGCAGACCCGTTTTAAAGCCTTGAGGGGAAGCCCGTGGGCCCCGTCGGGGGGTGGACTTGGTGGCGGTCCCTGAAAGGAACGAGTACTAGCAAGGACGCTGGGCCCCGAAGAGGGGTGGATTATGATGTCCCACGTTGGTTGGGAAGGAGAACAAAGCACCCTTTACAAGGATGTGGAAACCTTACTCTAGCGCGTTTTAAAGCCTTGAGGAGAAGCCTGAAAGAAAAAATCCAAAGGGGAGCGTTTTGGGCCCCGTCGGGGGTGGATTTTGTGGCGGTCCAACAAAGCACCCTTTACAAGGGTGTGGAAACCTTACTCTAGCAGACCCGTTTTAAAGCCTTGAGGGGAAGCCCGTGGGCCCCGTCGGGGGGTGGACTTGGTGGCGGTCCCTGAAAGGAACGAGTACTAGCAAGGACGCTGGGCCCCGAAGAGGGGTGGATTATGATGTCCCACGTTGGTTGGGAAGGAGAACAAAGCACCCTTTACAAGGATGTGGAAACCTTACTCTAGCGCGTTTTAAAGCCTTGAGGAGAAGCCTGAAAGAAAAAATCCAAAGGGGAGCGTTTTGGGCCCCGTCGGGGGTGGATTTTGTGGCGGTCCAACAAAGCACCCTTTACAAGGGTGTGGAAACCTTACTCTAGCAGACCCGTTTTAAAGCCTTGAGGGGAAGCCCGTGGGCCCCGTCGGGGGGTGGACTTGGTGGCGGTCCCTGAAAGGAACGAGTACTAGCAAGGACGCTGGGCCCCGAAGAGGGGTGGATTATGATGTCCCACGTTGGTTGGGAAGGAGAACAAAGCACCCTTTACAAGGATGTGGAAACCTTACTCTAGCGCGTTTTAAAGCCTTGAGGAGAAGCCTGAAAGAAAAAATCCAAAGGGGAGCGTTTTGGGCCCCGTCGGGGGTGGATTTTGTGGCGGTCCAACAAAGCACCCTTTACAAGGGTGTGGAAACCTTACTCTAGCAGACCCGTTTTAAAGCCTTGAGGGGAAGCCCGTGGGCCCCGTCGGGGGGTGGACTTGGTGGCGGTCCCTGAAAGGAACGAGTACTAGCAAGGACGCTGGGCCCCGAAGAGGGGTGGATTATGATGTCCCACGTTGGTTGGGAAGGAGAACAAAGCACCCTTTACAAGGATGTGGAAACCTTACTCTAGCGCGTTTTAAAGCCTTGAGGAGAAGCCTGAAAGAAAAAATCCAAAGGGGAGCGTTTTGGGCCCCGTCGGGGGTGGATTTTGTGGCGGTCCAACAAAGCACCCTTTACAAGGGTGTGGAAACCTTACTCTAGCAGACCCGTTTTAAAGCCTTGAGGGGAAGCCCGTGGGCCCCGTCGGGGGGTGGACTTGGTGGCGGTCCCTGAAAGGAACGAGTACTAGCAAGGACGCTGGGCCCCGAAGAGGGGTGGATTATGATGTCCCACGTTGGTTGGGAAGGAGAACAAAGCACCCTTTACAAGGATGTGGAAACCTTACTCTAGCGCGTTTTAAAGCCTTGAGGAGAAGCCTGAAAGAAAAAATCCAAAGGGGAGCGTTTTGGGCCCCGTCGGGGGTGGATTTTGTGGCGGTCCAACAAAGCACCCTTTACAAGGGTGTGGAAACCTTACTCTAGCAGACCCGTTTTAAAGCCTTGAGGGGAAGCCCGTGGGCCCCGTCGGGGGGTGGACTTGGTGGCGGTCCCTGAAAGGAACGAGTACTAGCAAGGACGCTGGGCCCCGAAGAGGGGTGGATTATGATGTCCCACGTTGGTTGGGAAGGAGAACAAAGCACCCTTTACAAGGATGTGGAAACCTTACTCTAGCGCGTTTTAAAGCCTTGAGGAGAAGCCTGAAAGAAAAAATCCAAAGGGGAGCGTTTTGGGCCCCGTCGGGGGTGGATTTTGTGGCGGTCCAACAAAGCACCCTTTACAAGGGTGTGGAAACCTTACTCTAGCAGACCCGTTTTAAAGCCTTGAGGGGAAGCCCGTGGGCCCCGTCGGGGGGTGGACTTGGTGGCGGTCCCTGAAAGGAACGAGTACTAGCAAGGACGCTGGGCCCCGAAGAGGGGTGGATTATGATGTCCCACGTTGGTTGGGAAGGAGAACAAAGCACCCTTTACAAGGATGTGGAAACCTTACTCTAGCGCGTTTTAAAGCCTTGAGGAGAAGCCTGAAAGAAAAAATCCAAAGGGGAGCGTTTTAAAGCCTTGAGGAGAAGCCTACAAGGAAAAATCCAAAGGGGAGCGTTTTAAAGCCTTGAGGAGAAGCGCGAAAGAAAAACCCAAAAGGGACAATATCTGAAAAAACCCAAAGGGGACAATATCTGCTAGCGGTGGATCTAGATCGTTACAGTTTATGACATGATATGATATGTTATATACAATGTACGACATGCAATGAAATGTTTTGAAGGTTGAATGACATGATATGATATGTTATATACAATGTACGACCTGCAATGAAATGTTTTGAAGGCTATGCTATAAATGAAATGGAGATAGATAGAGGGGTGTCTTACATGATTTAATTAATGTGAAAATGTTGGGATCTCATGCGTAAATGTATGACACAGGCATCAGAATATTTTTCCTTCGATGAATACAAATGCGTACGTTATGAAAAGGAAAATGATCATCATGTTTAACATGATGCTATGACGGTCGCTATTCCTTTCAGGTGTCTAACAACACCACCAAAGACGCTAGCCCGACCAGCACGAGGCTCAAGGAGTGTGTGAACTGCCTGATGGGTTCATATTCACACGTATGGGCCGTGTGTAAAATAGTAAATACACATTCAATTACCTAGATAGGAATGTCACCTAAGATAATACAGTTTTAAAGGATAGGTCTCATTCAATTTGTATGTATGTGCATTCCCTCACCCCAATAGTGGTGTCACATATTGAGTATTTCTTAAAATAGTCAAGCCATGTGCTACTTTTATATTTCAGGTAAAGGCAAGACACCCATGTACGGTTGACTGCGGCATCGCATCAAAGATCATGGAACCTGCATAAAGTAGTTATATTTATTTTTCGTAGACGGGCATTGCTCTTTTAATACTTTCCTTTGTTTTGTTTTAATTTACTTTATGAATCCCTCTAGTTGTGCTACATAAACCTCTTCTTGTAAATCTTTATTAAGAAATGTTGACTTGACATCAAACTGATAAACAGGCCACCGCAATTCTGCTGCTAATGCTAGAATAGTTCTTATAGTTTCAAAGCGAGCTACTAGAGAGAAAGTTTCATCGAAATCTATACCTTGTTGTTGTGTATACCCTTTTGCTACAAGACGAGCCTCATGCTTTTGCATGCTTCCGTCTGGTGCAAATTTAGTCTTGAACACCCATTTCAAGTTGATCGCATCTTTTTTCATTTGGTAAGTCAACCATCTCCCATGTTCCATTTTTCTCAATGTATTTCTTATACTATGGCTTTCTGCCCGTCTTCTTTTTCAGTTGCTTCTTCATAACTCAAAGGGTCTGGAATAGTAAGAGCAAATTGACATGATGTATTTATGTCATCTAAAGATTTATACTCCTTTGGAGATGTCTTATTTGAGAATTCTTTAAAAGAAGAGTTGTTGTTTAGTAATACTGAAGTTGATAAATTTGATAAATTTTGTTTTGCAGCACAGACACTAAAAGATATACTGGAGTTGACTCTTGTCTCTTCATCTAGAGAAACTTCAACGGTAAGCAACACAATCAAAGACTCGTATTTGAGGATTTTCTATGTCATGCTTCATAAGGAGTTCAATTCATAACAACTTTTGTTTGCGAGAGATTTAATAGATAGACAGATGTTGATATAGCTTCGACCCAAAATTGGTTTGAATGTCTCTTTGCTTGTAATGTACTTATTGTCATCTCCACAATATTTTGTTTTTTTCGTTCAGCGATTACATTTTGTTCTGGAGTGTAACGGGCTATTAACTCCCTTTGGATGCTTTTTTCTTCACAAAACATATTGAACTCTTTACCTATGACATATCACCTCTATTTGTGCGAAGAACTTTAATGTGGCATCCACTTTGGTTCTCCACCATAACTTTAATATTTTGGAACTTCTGAAAAGTCTGTGATTTATGTTGTAAGAAGTAAACCCAGCTCATGCGACTATAGTCATCAATAAATAGTAAAAAATATATACTCCGACCCAAGGATTTAATTTGCCTTGGCCCACATAAATCAGCATGAATTAGTTCTAGACAATTTGGAGCTCCGATAGCTTTTCGAATAGGGAAGGACTTCCTAGTTTGCTTGTAATAAATGCTACCTTCACATAAACTAATTGAATCAATTTTTGGTAATCCGAAAATCATACCTTTATCCCGGAGTATTTTAAGGCATTTCATATGAAGATGCTCATGTCTCAGATGTCATAATATTGAGTCATCTTTTGTGCTAGCAACAAAAGCACAATCCCCGTGTTAGAAACACCATTTTATTTGAAGTCATAACAATTTGAACTTATAGGGTCATGAGTTTTCTAACCCTTAATAAATTGTACCCTAAATCAAGCATAAAATGAACACTTTCTAACAGTTTTAGCTTACTATGACTGGTTTGTGCATTTTCCTTAACTTGCATCTCTCTTATATTTCCAAGTTGCACCTTAATTCTTTGTGTTTCATCAAGCTCTTGGAATAAATATTTGGAGCCTGTCATGTCATATGGTTCGAGCATCCGCTATCAACAACCTATACATCACTCTTTTTTGGGTTAATATCAATACAAGTCATAAAAAGCCTTTCTTCTTCTTCATTTTCTACTGCAAAATTTATTTGCTGATATTTATACCAACCATCAGCTTTTATGTGGCCATACCTTCTACAATGTTAACATTGTATGATATTTCTTATGTTATTTTGCTCATTGAATTGCCTTTGTTCATCATTTCTCCCTCTACCCCTGTTACAACATGGAAGATGTGAAATCCTCCTCTTCCACGACTTTAACTTGTTAAACGAATATATATATATATATATATATATATATATATATATTTTTTTTTTGTTGGCTGTTTCCTTCGTCTTTTCTTCATTCCTTCTTGATAATCTATTTATTCTTGACTCAAAAGCTTGAAGCGAGTCCATCAACAAAGAGTATTAATAGATCCTTAGCTTCTTTTAAAGCAGCTACCACATGATCAAACTTTAGAGCTAAGCTTCTCAACATCTTTGCAATAATTGTTTCATCTAAAATTTTGTTTTCATAAGCACGCATCTGACTGACAATTGTCATTTCTCTTGAGGAGGAAGAAGAAAAAAAAAAAAAAAAACAAAAAAAATACTGAAATTAATTCACCTTTTGTCATGAGCAAAGTTTCAAAATCTTGGTTGCTGCTACAATTCATGAAAAAATAGCCTCATGAATTGTTTGCTGAGTAATGAACAGCGTCTTGGCATTCTTTTTCTTGGTTTCTCTCAGTATCTTCTTTTCTCCTATTGTGGGTTCTAATACATCAACAAACACGTGCTCCACCAAGTCCCATAGCCCCTGCATTCTGAGCAAGGTTTTCATCTTGATGCTCCACCACTCATATTTCTCACTATCAAAAATTGGTTTGAGCGGTTCAGAGAAAGAAAACCTAGCTACTGTCATTTTCGTTCCGTAAAAAAAAAATCACTTTTCGTGTTGACAAGAACTTGGCTCTGATACAAAATTTATTGAGAAAAGAATATTGAAAGAGATAGTAAAAGACATAATAGGATTAAAGCTGCAAATGCTTTATTATTGTTTATTCACACCTTGCCAATAAAAGAATATTGATGAGATGATTTAATATAATGATATTCCATATTAAGATGATGTGCATATATTAAATTTCATGATGTATTATGACGACGAATTTAGTAAGACACAACTCTAATTGATGTTAATGATGATGAACGTAGGAAGGCCAATGCATGCATGTTACCTAGGATAATGTGTAGATGATATATATGGTTGTGTCATAAGAATAATTTAAAGATGAAAAATATAGGGACATCATGCGTATTAGGTATTCATATACTTCAGGTTACTTCCTCATTTATGATGATGAGTACGGACGCGTACACTATGATCATGAGTACGGACACGTACACTATGATGATGATGATGATGATGATGATGATCATCATCATCATCATCATCATGCCTCGCATGATATTCAAGAGTTTGATGACCTCCAGATGTCCAGCTATAGACAACTAGCCCGACTAGATGGGTCCAAGGGAGGTGTGAACCTCTTGGGGACTCACGCTCGCACGTGTAAGTCGTGTGTAGGGAAATACTACACATTCAATTTTGTTCGGATTGGAGGCCATATCTATGATGGTTTTAACAATAGGTCTCTAATCTTGAGTTGCATGTGTTTGTATTCCCTGACCCCAACAGTAGGGTTTACTTACTGAATATTTCTTAAAATACTCAACCCGTGTGCTACTTCTATTTTAGGTAAATGCAAGACATCACTCTACATATGACGACGACATCGCAAGTAGAGACCATGATATTTCATCAAAAATTATTCCGAACATACTATTAATTTAGAAAACTTATTTATAAGAATTGAATTGTAACATATTCTACTCTAATTTATTTAATACAACTATCAATATGAAGATCCCATACAATAATATAATTTGAAAAGAATTAAGAATAAAAGAATGTTGGAGTTCAAATGATTGCCACCTACTCTTTTTTTACTAGTCTACGTGTCATAAAGTTATTGAGTTTTGTTCTTAGATAATTATGATTCTTACTTTCCCAAAGTAAGTGATTTTACACGTGGCTTGCTTACGCTTATCAATCAATGACACTTGTCAATATGTGGTGGCTGCCACATTATTCTTACCTAATTATTGTTCCTAATTACTTCATCTTACCATTTACTCCTCATATTTTCGTCCTTGCAATTATTATGCTACACTCATATTTAAAAATAATGGTATTAAAGAATATAATTATCATTTTTTCGGAGTGTTCTAATAAATTTCAGAACCTAAAATAGCGGTATACATTCAACCCGACAACTCGGACCAACCCAACTCGAACTGAATAGGGTTAGGTTGGATTAGCATTTTGGATAGGGTTAGGTTCATTTTTCTGAACTCGAACTGAATCGGTTCGGTTTCGGGTTTGTGGGACAAAACCTTCGAGTTGACCTAAGCCAAATAAAAATATATAAAATATATTAAGAATTTTTTCATATTAATTGGTTTGTCAGAGTGGTAATTTGTCCGATCTAAATAAACTCATGCATGATACATTTTTTTTTAATTGAATTTGTTGTTTTTTTTTTAATAATTAATTGATTTGTGTTTATTTGTGAACCTTTAATATATTTTATCTACTATTGTATCCTAATAATTATAAATTGTGGATAAATAAACTTAAAAAAGAAAATAGAGAGTTGGGTTGGGTAAAAAAAAAAAAAAACTCAACCCAACCCAACCCAACCTGGACCATGTACACCCCTAACCTAAAATACTCAATTATCATAATCAGAA
>NW_019646709.1:23393-25660 GCF_002806865.2 Cucurbita pepo subsp. pepo
GGCAAGAACACTTGTTTGAGATTCGAATCACTCCACAAACAAAATCGATCATGTCTAGCTTGAATGATTCTAAATATGCAATCTAAACTTAACCCAAATAATAAAGAATCACTCCAAGGGAAAGTAAAGTTCAAATTACGTGGTTAATCAAATATTTCAAGGCAAGAACACTTGTTTGAGAATCGAATCACTCCACAAGCAAGATCGATCATGTCTAGCTTGAATGATTCTAAACATGCAATATAAACTTAACCCGAATAATAAAGAATTACTTCAAGGGGAAGTAAAATTCAAATTACGTTGTTGATCAAATATTCTAAGGCAAAAACCCTTGTTTGAGATTCGAGTCACTTCACAAGCAAGATCGATCATGTCTAATTTGAATGATTCTAAACATGCAATCTAAACTTAACCTGAATAATAAAGAATCACTCCAAGGGAAAGTAAAATTCAGATTACATTGTTGATCAAATATTTCAAGCCACAAACACTTGTTTGAGATTCGAATCACTCCACAGGCAAGATTGATCATGTCTAACTTGAATGATTCTAAACATACAATCTAAACTTAACCTGAATAATAAAGAATCACTTCAAGGGAAAGTAAAATTCAGATTACGCTGTTGATCAAATATTTCAAGGCAAGAATACTTGTTTGAGATTCGAATCACTTCACAAGAAAGATTGATCGTGTCGAGCTTGAATGATTCTACATGCAACCTAAACTACGTAGAATTGCAAAGAAACTTAGTCATTGGAAAGTACAAATGCTCCTCTTACAAAGATAACGTA
The DNA here is from genome assembly GCF_002806865.2 of Cucurbita pepo subsp. pepo. NCBI lineage: Eukaryota > Viridiplantae > Streptophyta > Magnoliopsida > Cucurbitales > Cucurbitaceae > Cucurbita > Cucurbita pepo. Next base: position 24,186 of record NW_019646709.1, read on the forward strand.
CATGATTTTGTATATCCTCAAAATAAAAACTCTTAGCCTTACTGAGGCATTACAAGAGTCGTAACTATATTTCATGACCATAATTAGCCGGTATGTATATTTTATGGCTATAATTAACTGCTATGTAAATAAGCTTTAAAATATATTAAATAAACACCATAATTCACCATTCTGACATAAATTGATACATCTTTTGATAATTTTGATAACATGTTCTTCCCATCTTATGAATATCAGTTAATTTTTGTATGAAAACGGACAGTATTTTGTTTCAAAAAAACTCATAAATTTTCAAAAGTTTCATTAGGTTTGAGATGAAGTTAAAAAATACTCTGATTAGTTATGGATGGAAATCGTTAATACCTCGTTTATAAAATATCTGTCAACTTTTAAAAGTTGCATTAATACTTTTGACCTTAAAAAAAAAAAAACACGAGTAGATGGACAAAACCCGTTTTTTTAGAATCTATCACCATCCTCCACAAGCAAGATTGATCAAACGAGGCAAGAAAAAGAAAGAAATGGAAGAAGAGGTGATGTGGTATAGATAAGCAATTTTTTTGGTCGATGTACTAGACATCTTGAACTTTTTCTCGGTCAAGGGTATGAATGTAAATTCTAAAGTTTAAAGATATTTTTAAACTAGATAGTTACCGATTTTGTTTATATCCTAAAACTAAAAGTATGTCTTAATAATTTTTTTTTTCAAGTTCAAAAATATTAATATAATTATTGAAAATTTAAAAGTATTTTTGAAACAAAGTAAAAACGGTTTTCATCCACAAACTAATCGAGTATGTAAAAAAACTAAAAGTATCACGAACAGATATTGTTATTTTTTAGTCTTTTCTTTCGAGTTTTTCCTCAAAATTTTTAAAACGCGTTTACTACCATTTGTAACAGCCCAAGCCCACCGCCACCATTTGTAACAGCCCAAGTCCACCGCTAGCCGATATTGTCCTTTTTGGACTTTCCCTTTTGGGCTTCTCCTTCAAATTTTCCGGACTTTCCCTTTTGGGCTTCTCCCTCAAAGTTTTTGAAACGCGTCTTTGGACTTTTTCCCTTTCGGGCTTCTCCCTCAAATTTTCCTTACGGGCTTCTCCCTCAAATTTTTTAAAACTCGTCTGCAACCATTTGTAACAGGCCAAGCCCATTGCTAGCAAATATTGCTTCTGCCTCAAAGTTACTCGGCTACCATTTGTAACTGCCTCAAAGTTACTCGGCTACCATTTGTAACCGCTCAAACGTAACCTCCCAAACCCACCGCTTGCAGATATTGTCTTCTTTAGACTTTCCCATTTGAACTTTCGCTCTCAAAGTTTTTAAAACACGTTTGCTACCATTTGTAACCGTTCAAACCCACCGCTAGCAGATATTGTCTTCCTTGGATTTTCTCATGCTTCCCTTCAAGATTTTTAAAATGCGTCTGCTAGAGAGAAATGTTCCGTTCTCCTCTCCAATCAACGTGAGATCTC
>NW_019646710.1:0-10238 GCF_002806865.2 Cucurbita pepo subsp. pepo
CAACTTAATTCTCCATCTAGCTTTATTTTTCCTCCATATCACCGCATTTGTCCACACATGTTCAATAAAAAATGTTAGAGATTGTATATTTGCATGTTTGACCTTTTCAAAGCTCCTAGTGAACATGTTGCAAATCAATGAAATATATTTAAACTATGGACTAAATCAGAACAACAAGAAAAAGTTAAAAATCCATAATAAAACCTAATATAACTCTAAAAACAGGTACTTGAAACATTGCCTGGCAAAGGTATTGTAAAGAAAAAAGTTACATCCACTTCGGACCACATACCATTAGCTGCAGTAATACATGACTACGCTCGTAAAAGCAGATCGAAAATTAGAAATAAGAACAAATGAATTGAAAAAAATATATATATATACCCTCTAAGAAATCCACTTGAGTTCCCAAAATTGGGATTTGAAGGAGCAGGTAGAACAGGCGTCACGATGTTTGCACCCACAATCTCCAACTTCATGGGCTTCCCGTCTAGCTGAACATTGTTGTATCTCTTTATAGCAGCTAGAGCATCTGCTTGTCGCGAAAAAACTACTTCTGCTGTTCCCTACGAGGAATAAAAATTACAACGTGAAAATATGGTTAATAAACAAAAGAGCCCTTGTGTAGGACACACTTTAAACATACCTTTGATCTCCCACTTTTATCATAATTTATAGAATACCGTTTAAGATCGCCAACTTCAGAAAAAAGTTCCTGCATATACAAATGTAACCAAGTCTTAGTGACACCAAAAAAAAAAAAAAAAGAGAACACTCTTATGTTCCAATCCACAAATCCAAAATTGAAATACCTTGATATCCTCGTTGGAAACACCATAATCCAAATTCGAAACATAAAGCTTCGTGCCAGTTTCAATAGTAGAGGCCCGTGCAGGGTGTGAAGGATACGCCACACCATGATCTACAAACAAGTCGTGTGACCAAGGCGTCTCAGGCGCCTAAACCCCCACGAGAAACACTTGTATTAGTAGTAGTAGCAGCAGCAGTAGTAGTAGTAGTAATAGAGTAAGAGAGTGGTGTTGGTAAAGTAAGATTGAGCGAAAGCGGGATGTTTAAAACTCAAATTCCTTCACCTTGGCTCTAGAATAGGGCGCTGCTCTATTAAGACCGCGATTGTTAAAGCGGCGAGAGGGAGCTGGTCCAGAAGAAGCACCGCCGCGGCCCCTGAAGTTTGAGGATCCGGATTTCTTGTTGTTCTTGATGATATCATCTAAGCTGGTGTCAAGAGGGTCGACCATGGTGATGGCGGAGGAGTGGTGGTCGTGGCTCAGGGAAACAGAGAGGAAAGAGAATTCTAGGGTTTCTCAATCGAACGCTGTGATGTGATGAAAAGCGCGAGAGAGAAGCCAATTACCAAAATTCGATGTCTACGCTAATAATAAAATAATAATAATAATAATAATCAATAATAAACAAAAATTTTAAAAATTTTAAAAAATACCATTATTCTCTCAAAAATATTTTAAATAAATAATAACACTTTTAAAAAAATATTTACAAATATTCTTATCCTTTCTAATTACTGACTTTTAAAAAATATTTACAAATATTCTTATCCTTAAAATTTACTTTTATCTTTCTAATTAATGACTTTTAAAAAATATTTACAAAATTCTTATCCTTAAAATTTACTATTTTATTGACTTCTTCAAATATTTTTTTCAATCCTCCTTTATTTTTTATTTTGTTTTGATCTTACTTGGAGCAACTGTCATTGTTGGTAAACCTGATGAAATTTGGGTGAAACTAAGTGGAGGTTCGAACCTACCGATGTTGAATAATCAGTGGATGAGTTTGTGGTTAGGGGAAAAATACCACTCGAACCCAGAGCTAGCTGGTTTTCCCCGAAATGGGTTGAGGCGCAACAGTTGACTGGACATCTAGGAGTAAAGCACTGTTTCGGTGTGGGCCGCGAGAGCGGTACCAAATTGAAGCAAACTCTAAATACTGGATATGACCTCAAAATAACAGAAGTCAAGGTCATCTAGTGAGACGATGGGGGATAAGCTTCATCGTCGAGAGGGAATCAGCCCGAATCACCAACTAAGGCCCCTAAATGACCGCTCAATGATAAATGAGGTAGGAGTGGAGAGGTGACTCGACAAAATAGAATAATATNGAATTGAGCCAACTTGGTTATAAAGCCCATGCTGCTGCTCAGAAACAGTGAAATTGACATTGAAAACAGCAACTCATTAGCATCCTCGGAGCTAAACATGGTCAAACATCATCTCCCATGTTCTTGGCATGACACAAGATGAAAATCATGTAGCATTACATAGGGAGATATTGCATTAATTGCACACGATAAATCATACAATATAAGGTGGTGTGGTGGGGGAATGACCGAAGATTTGTTGTTCCAGATGGACATAATTCTACATGACAAAACTCAAAGCAACCCAATATGTAATCAACCAAAGCACATTCATAAACCCAGAAATGAATAACATCATCACTTCACAATGTAAAACAAACACCACAAGAAATTCATAACCAGGAGGAGGCTTCTTATTTAGCCCGGCTGTTGAAAACATCGAGACCCATTTCAGTTGGGTCAGTAGCTTGCAGCTCAATTTGAATGCCATCCAATTCTCTCCTGAACTTGTCCTTTGAACTTGCGTAGATCATCTTGCTTCTTACCTTTGATATGTCCGGAGACCTTTGCAACAACAAAAGAATATGGTGATGATTAGTGATAGAACTAACTACACGTTTTTTTTTTTTTTTTTTTTTTGATCGTAACATTACCAAGCAATGAAGAAAATTCTGCTCTTCTGGACATTCTCTTTAGTGAGGAAGTCAAAATCATAAACCGCGTATCGGCATTCATCAGCAGGAAGACAAGCTGTGAAATCTTCATAGCTTTGACTTGGCTCGCCAACTTTTTCCACAATCACTTGCTTTTGCTTCTCTTCAATCTTATATACAATGTATCTGTAAGTTCTCTTGGTTTTCAGCTCTAAGAACTTAAGCTTACATTCATCATGTACAGCCATACCGGATGCCGCATTAGCCTGAAAAATAATTTGGAAGAAAATGATAACACAGCTTAAGAGGAAAGAACTCAAAGATGTGAACACTAGGCATAGGAAAAATCAAATACTTATAAAGGTTATCGTAACGACCAAGCCCATCGCTAGCAGGTATTGTCTTCTTTGAGTTTTCTCTTTCGAGCTTCCCCTCAAGGTTTTTAAAACGTGCATGTTAGGCAGAGATTTCCACACCCTNCGAGCTTCCCCTCGAGGTTTTTAAAACGTGCATGTTAGGCAGAGATTTCCACACCCTTATAAAAAATGTTTCGTTCTTCTCCTCAAACGATATGGGATCTCACAATCCACGCCCTTTGTGATCCAGCATCCTCGCTGGCACTCATTCCCTTCTNTGCTAGCACTCATTCCCTTCTCCAATCAATATGGGACCCCGAATGTCATGCGAGGCATGATCATCACCATTATCATTATGATCTCCACATGGTCCTTTTAGAGTCTATTCTTCTTCTTCACAAATTCTCCGCAATGAGAGATAACATTCATTGGTTGGTATCGATGAGTTGCCAATTGGCTATTGCATAACATTTTGATTCTCAAAAGATGGTTATAGCATTCGAGATTTGCTGTAATATTGAAAATTGAAAGTGGGCATCACAATAAANTTCACAAATCCTCCGCAATGAGAGATAACATTCATTGGTTGGTATCGATGAGTNACAAATTCTCCGCAATGAGAGATAACATTCATTGGTTGGTATCGATGAGTTGCCAATTGGCTATTGCATAACATTTTGATTCTCAAAAGATGGTTATAGCATTCGAGATTTGATGTAATATTGAAAATTGAAAGTGGGCATCACAATAAAAATATCAAAAACCAATTTATTTCCAATTCTTCCCTATATTTATCCTCGGCCGTTGGGGGCTTCTTTGGTCCACTGACTATGCTGCCGCCAACCAATTATCATTGGCCCCATATTCAACAAGCACATGCACTCGATCTACTTCACAATATTACCATTCTGATAGTACACGCAAAATATCGCCATCTTTCCACCAACCACTAAACATCATCTCAATCACTAAGAAAACACCAAACTAAAGAAAATTATAAATTATCAATTTCGGATGACTAAGGAACGGCGTCAATCAGTAAAATNATATAAACTATCAATTTCGGATGACTAAGGAACGGCGTCAATCAGTAAAATCCCGATCACATCCAAGGAAACGAACTATTNATCCCGATCACATCCAAGGAAACGAACTATTTCCGAGTATTTTCGATGTTACTGAAATCAATCCTAAACGAAATCTAAATCAATCAAAACCGATCCAGCGCAAATCGGACAAAAGAAAACTAAAACGATCTGGATCAGAAAAATCGAATAATACAGATCCACACCCCGCAGGCCCGGAAAATCAAATCTACCAGGCATCACAGATCAAGATAGAGCAAGAAGAACAGAAACAGACTATAAATCAAGAAAAAAAAAATACGAAAAAGCAAAAGATAAAGAAATCCGCAAATGAAGAAGAATCAGTGAAAAGAGGCTCACCATGGCTGAAGCTTGAGTAGGGAAAGTGAATCAGAAGATCTAGGGAGAGGAACGAAAGACGGGAAGAACAATCTCTCTCTAGCTCTGTGAAGAAATTCGCGAAATGTTCGAGATATTCTTCTCTCTCTGTTTCTATGTTCTTCTTGGTAAACGATGGCTTTACTTTTTTTCCACAATATCACGATGGCCGTCGACAGCGGAGTTTGAGCAGCATTTCCAATGAAATTTCAACACGTGTCCTCTTACGAAATGACTGTTTTACCCCCATTGTAATGTTGCTTTCTGGCACTGTTTCCATACCTATGGAGTTTAAAATTAATTAAAAGTTAAATAAATATATGAAAATTAAAGTACGTATTATAATTGGTTTATTTGTTTAAATAATTATGTTTTAAAATTATTTAACGTTGTTATTATAAATTTAATATTAAAAAAAAAAGTTATTATATGATGAAATTACATTAATAAACATATATTTGAAAAGATTGATAATAGAAGAACGTTGTTTCATTTTTTTTTCTTTTTTGGCCAAACCTTAATGATAGTTTAATTATAATAATAATTATTATTATTATTTTCTGTGTCAGTTTAATTAAGATATAATCATAATTTGCATGCAATAATTATAGTATTACGTAATTAAAAGAAGTATTCAAGGCTTGTAAATATTTAATGGAGAATTTATTTTGACTATGTAATTAAAATAGTTGTGTATTATTATTATTATTATTATTATTATTATTATTATTATTATTAATAATAAGTTTATAAACACTATCAAGTACATTAATGAACAGAGATCGCAATCATGAGAATAGAATGATTAAAAAAGACTTAAAAAAATTGAAAGTTACTATCTATATCAACAATTTGTACCTTCATTTTCGATCTTAAGAATATGATGATTAAGAAAGAGTTAGAAAACTTTTATTTTGTATTAAACTAGAAAAATGAGTAGATCAATAGTTTCGTTAAAAAAGGTAAGAGATCGACTGAGTACAAGTTATATCATGTGATAAGAGTTCATATAACCCTATTGATTGAGGTCATCTAGACTCTTCCTATACATGTCTCAAGCTCGCACCTAAGTGAAGGAAACTATAGAGGACGAAGCCAACCACAACAAACGATCCCTTTCATAATCAATACGAGGACTAAGGTTGTCCCAACGGTCCTATCGTGGGTAAATTGTAAGGCTTAATCAATGATAATTTCTTATGAAGATAAGAAGTTTACTAAAAACTAAAGATGACCGAACCAAAAGAAGGGAAATAAGAGTTGAACAAGATATAAAGAAAGAACTCGGGCATAGAATCAACAAAGGAGTTCATAAGGTCTATAATGAATAAACGAATTGAGCAAGCTCAATTTCTTGCCAGAGCTATCGAGAACCACTTATAGATTTATGCAATTAAAAATAAAATCGTGTACAAATAAAATACGTGAAGAAGTTAATCACTTTATATTATTATTAGATTAATAGTTGATAATAATAAAAAAAAGGTATAACTAATTTATTTTATGAATTGTATTAATTACTTAATTTCTGAAAGCTTTAAGATTCATTGAATAATATTAATTAATGTAAACCATAAGCCTAAAATAATTAGTTTATTTTGTGAATTATTGGTAGAGGACAAATATTTTATCTATGAAAATAATAATAAATACCAATATTGATATATTTTTTTTGGTTGATGGTGACAGCCTATTTGAGTTGACCCACCTAATCTATGTAATCTTAAATAAGATGTATGACATAATATAAATAAATAAATAAGAGATAACACCTAATCTTATCCATTCATATATATATATATATATCTTTTTTTTTTTTTACTAAATTACAAATTGAATATATCTCATAATTGTCTTTTATCCACTAAAAAATTTAATTTTTTTTATCCAACTTAAAAATTAATATATTTAAAGATTTGGGTCTTTGATATTCTTATATTCGAGGCCCTATTCTTTTATAAACATATTAATTTAACTCTACACGCATTGAATCATATTATAAATAAAATTGGACATAAATAGACATGCTTTAAGATTTTTATTTACATGAAAAATATCATATCAGTCTACATCAGGTTCATTTGACACTGCACCTAACTATTTGTGACAAATTAATTGTATTATTATCATAGGCACCAAATCAATAATTTGACAAAAATGAATGTAGGGACTAAAATCAAACACATCCTATTCTTAAAATGCTGGCAATGAGAATACATTATGAATAGAACTTTCATTAATTGAGTTTGCATTTAATTTAGTTTGCTATACATAATACAGATTCGACGTTACAAACACAAATAAATACTAAGAAAACAACATAAGCACAACTCAAACGATCAAACGTGGAGCAAAAAAAAAAAAAAAAATAAACTAACAAATTCCGTGGAAGTAAAAAAAAGGTAACTCTTACTGAGTTTTCTTTAAGGGACGGATGGATAGTGATAGTGATGAATGAAACAGATAAGTTAGCTAATTTAACAGGCGAAGAACATGTTTAGGAGTGATTTTGGAAGGATCAAAATCACTTTTGTCATGTTCTTTTTAGTAAATTTTGGACATGATGAAAGTGGTTTGGGTCATTCCAAAATCACTCTCAAACATATCCTAAGCTTAATTAATGTGGTTTCGTTTTCGTATACCAACCTGATCCTTTTGTCGCGTGTTATTCCATATTTGCAAAGTCGCTGCAGTTGCTCAGGAAGACGACATGTACATTTATGGTCATGCAAATTCTGGATTGAGTGCCAATGCTTCTCTGTAAATCATCTCCTTCATCTGCTCTTCATCCAGGTATTGTTGCTCAAACTCGAACGAGAATGGCTCGGGGCAAACTGGCTCATCGGCTACGTCGTGCAGTCTCTCTAGGTATGGATGTGCCAACGCATCTTCAACTGTTCAAAACAAAATTTGTAAAGTTAAACCAAGGAATGATGTGAAAAGGGAAACTATTTCAACAGCCATCTATTCTGAACATGAAGAGTATGGNCTCGAACGAGAATGGCTCGGGGCAAACTGGCTCATCGGCTACGTCGTGCAATCTCTCTAGGTATGGATGTGCCAACGCTTCTTCAACTGTTCAAAACAAAAATTCGAGAAGTTAAACGAAGGAATGATGTGAAAAGGAAAACTATTTCAACAGCCATCTATTCTGAACATGAAGAGTATGGCCAGCAACAGCGAGGAAATGGGGGGAGAAATGATAGCACATGCATATCACAAATCCCAAATGACAACAATCAATCTTATAATATTTAGAATGAAAAAACTTGCAAGGCATTGTATTTTAGAAACGTAATGCTAAAGTTTAAACACATGGCCTCAAATGGCAATGTGAATTATCAACTTTGAACATTGAACCAATCCATGATATAGTTTGTACCTTGAAAGAAAATTGCAATGACTAAACCACACATTCTAATGACTAAACTATCATTAACATTGTATCTCACGAGCAATTAATTCATTCAAACCATCGAATGATTAAAGAATTGAGATTTGATAAATATTTACCAGTAATTCTCCTGGTTGGATCAAACGTCAACATTTTATCCACAAGATCAATTGCCAGAGGATGAACATGAGGGAAAACTGTTGCTAATGGCTGACGAGGATGTGGAGGTAGCTGCCGAAGATATCTTTTCGAGTCTTCGTTTCGAATAAAGCCAAGATCCGATTCGGTTGGTGTGCCAAGAAGCTGATAATTAAAATGATACAAGGAGAAGGCAATCAATTTCAGAACAAATNGCCAAGATCCGATTCGGTTGGTGTGCCAAGAAGCTGATGATTAAAATGATACAAGGAGAAGGCAATCAATTTCAGAACAAATGAAAGAACATTAGCTTTTTTTAGTGGAAAAATAGAACTTGACAATCATTGGCCAAACTCAATATCCGAAATGGAAACTGATGAAAACTATCCAAACAGAACCAAGAAATTATCTTTGACAGAGTGTCATAGTCAACAAAATTCAGATTATAAACTTAGAATGATCATATTAAGAGACATCACAAGAACTGTCCAGGAACAAAAATTCTCTGGAACATTTTCNCGAGACATCACATGAACTGTCCAGGAACAAAAATTCTCTGGAACATTTTCACATCANAGAGACATCACAAGAACTGTCCAGGAACAAAAATTCTCTGGAACATTTTCACATCAGCTAAATCTTTAATAGTCAAAATTGGATAGTCTATAACCAAAAAACTGCATAAACTCTGTATAGATTGTTTTACCTCAGTCAGTAAACGCATCTGATGCACATGATCCCTGCCTGGAAATAGAGGCCTTCTGTTCATAAGCTCCAAATAGATGCAACCAACAGACCATATATCAATAGCAGCTGTATAATCAGAGTTCAATAGTAACTCAGGTGCCCTATACCATCTTGTAACAACATATTCTGTCATGCTTTCATTTTCCGAAGTTGGACGAGCAAGACCAAAGTCACAAATTTTAAGATCACAGTTCGCATTAAGCAGTAGATTGCTCGGTTTCAAGTCCCGATGAATGACATTTGCAGAATGTATGTATTTAAGTCCTCGGAGAATCTGATACAGGAAATACTGCAAAGCATGCCAAATCTTATATTACAAGAGGAATAGTTGAAGAAGAAAAAAAAAATCAAAGGTGCAATTAACATAATCAATGATGAACAAAGTAAGGGACCTCGCCGTCCTACCTGACAATGCTCTTCCGATAAAGTTTGGTTCGAGCGGATTATTTGGTGAAGATCGGTGTCCATTAGTTCAGTGGAAATGTAGACATCACTGAATTCTCTCCGCAGAGGTGGAGGAATCACATCCCTTATGCCTATTACCTACATCAAATGAATCACAATCTATATGAGTGTGTGGCCCTAAAGAACAACTATTTAAAAACTTCCTTCAAATCAGGAAGTATAAAGAAAGCAAAATACCCATCATATAAAGTAGTTCCAATTCCAGTAAAGTATAATTCTAAAAAGTCAAATCCCATAAACTTCCCACAATCAACAAAATTATGCAGAACCAAATGCTACTATAGGTTATGGGTCAAATCACCAAGAATAATCTGTTCAATTGCATAAACAGACCGGCACATCACAATTGAATAGATTCAAAATGAACTTTCTAGGATTCTATCATGATTACCCACGCCACCAAGAACAACACAAAATTATTGAGATTAGTCAATCACCGCCAAGAACTATTCTAGACAAAAGAATTGATCGATCAATATTTTGCAATTCAACGACGCTGCGCGCGGTTAATGATTAAACACCGTCCAAAATCAGATGAACGCCCAATTGAATCCACAGACACAAACGGAAGAAATCTAAATCGCATGNACCAAATTGAATCCACAGACACAAACGGAAGAAATCTAAATCGCATGGATTAATCGAAACAACAATTATAGCAACTACAGGGATAAACTCNAAATCGCATGGATTAATCGAAACAACAATTATAGCAACTACAGGGATAAACTCCTCTCACATTTTCGTGATCCAAATGCCGGAGAAGCTTGATCTCACGGAGCGTCCGCTTCGCATCCATATGATTATCAAACGCGTTGGCAATCTTCTTAACCGCAACCATCTCGTTGGTCTCCGAATTCAAAATCGAACTACAAACAAACCAAATCCAACAAAAAAAAAAAA
>NW_019646710.1:14355-25621 GCF_002806865.2 Cucurbita pepo subsp. pepo
AAAAAAAAAAAAAAATCCAAAAAACTATTATCTAATTATGGATTATATTGAATAAAATTATTAAATTTCCTTTATTATAACATTAAATAAGACAGAAAAAAACCAAAAAAATTTCCCTAAATAAGTGATTAATGGAGAATTTTGGTTTATCCAACAATAATGCTGTTTTACTTTTTAGGGAAATTATAAATTACAGCTAATAATTTATTTCAAAGTAGGTATTAAATAAATATAAATAGTAAATAAAAAATCATATTGAGTAGCAAATTTTTATGTATATATCTATCATGTTGTCGTGAATTTTATAATTTATGGTTGACCTATCAATTTTTCGTCTAATAAATATAAAATTTTTAAAAAAATTCTAATAAAGTGTTTTAAAAAGATAAAAAGGGATTAAAAATTAAAGCATCTTCGCTATATTTTTTATATTTTATTAAAAATTATCCGATAAATTTTAAAATCATTAATTCATATACGATAAATATGTGGATTTTAAAAGGCATGTTATTTGGTAAAAGAAAAAAAAATATTAATTTATATGTTTATGTGTGTGAACGCGCTTGTTTGATCGAAAGATTCCGTTGATGGGAAATGATAAAGTGACTTGGTCAATTTAGTACATTGGATCACCGCTGAGTTTGATTGGTGGTAGACACCGAGGATGTGTGTCAGTGCTCCCTCCATTGGTTTTCCATTGTTTTTAATTTTTCTAATATAAATAAAAGTCCAGGTTCATGACCCGTGTGGGTGATCGTAACCACCAATGAGGACGAGACACGTCAGCAATGAGGATTTTGAATTTTTCCAAATGGACGGCATGTAGTGGGCCGTGAAATTGGCTGACTTGACTTTAAAAATATTTGTATGGGGGAGAACGTGACACCCACAACCCCCCTCCCATTAATTAACCCGCATTTAATTAACCATAATTACATGTTTTTATACATAAAACATTTTTTTTATAAAATAATATAAAAAAAAATTACTACAAATTGTATTAAAAATAGAAACTCTTTATTTTTTTTTTTAAATATATAAAATTACAATCGTATTTTTAAATATTATTTTATTAATATATTTGAATGGAAGGATAATCAAAAGAAACTTAATTTATCCATACAAAAAGAATTATCTATTTTAAGTAGGTATGCCTAAGGACATAATTAAAATAATAATAATAATAATAATTTATACATATAAAAGAAATAAAATAATGATATTATTGTATATAAAAGAATTGAAATATTGCAGAAATTGAGAAGATTTTTATACATAGGCTCAAAATTGTTAAGCCCTAAAAATGAAATGGACTTATGTTTTGAGCCCATATGTTTTGAGCCCAAGTAGTGATGATTGGAGCACCCTAAGGTGCTAGAGAGGCATGAACCCAAATTTCATAAATATTTCATAGCTAATTTATGAGGATTACAAAGATCTATCTTTTAGACGCGATTTTGTGGTAATTACGAGTTATGTGATAAGATAATATGTCGCACAAAAATCACCAAACGAGGTGATCAACGTCACTCAGTGTATAAGTGGACCTATGTTTTATTTCTTGGTTCCAAAAGAGGGATCGAATTGCTCGGAGCATCACAAAGTAGCATATGCATCTCTATGTTACGTGAGGATAAACGATTTTTGTGGCAACTTTGTTCGAGGTTCTTTGACATTAGTAATGAGTCAATCACGTGTATTCCCCTTCTTATCTTTGATTGTCGGTGCCCTCTTGGATTGTCTTTTCTAGTTCTAGCGTTGTAGGCATCATTTAACTCATCTTTGAATTTGATGTACGCATTTACTCGAAATGTTATTGTCAAAATCTAAATAAGAAAAACATAACATATCTTCGCGATGTAAACTTATTTGACTTGGGGGACAACATTATTTGTAAAAGATAATGAAATTGCATACTGATGTGGTGCTTGTCAGACTTGCTCCATTGTTTAACCCTCTTTGGGTTAAGAGAACAAATTTTTTTCGAGTCTTTTAGGAATTTTCTCGTTTCCTTTATATTTTAAAATAAAATTAACATGAGCTAAGTTGAAGCGAACACATGAACTCCACGGTCCGGGGCATACGTAACCATGGACCCAATTTTCTCATCTCGAGGCTCGATCGTGGTAAGGATTAAAGACATAAAAAAAACCTGTGGTCTGTGATTGCCCTAACACAAAAAGAAAAGTGGGGCTTTGATATCTTTGCTTGTCCCCCTTCATGGATGATGCATTGATTTAGAGTTGAAATATCTACGAAGCTTCACCGACCATTGCCCTATTGGAGGATTGATGTGAGGAAGACTTTGTGTGATTGGTAAACATTAATTTGATGTTATTATTGGAATTTTAAAGAACTAGAGTGGGGGAACTAGACCTGTAATTACTCTTCGATCAATTACATACATTGAAGATGGTTTGGTTAAGGTATATGTATATAAGTCCTATGTTTTTTTTTTTATAGATTTCATCGTATGAATATAAATATTCATTTTCTCTACGGTAAGGATATGCTGATTGATGTGTAAAAAGAGTCATTGAAAATGAATGTAACGACCGAACTTCACTGCTAACAGATATTGTCTATACTCTTATAAACGGTGTTTCGTTTTCTTTCTCAACTAATTGATGTGGGACCCCCACCAAATCCACCCTTCTTTTGGGTCCAATGTTCTTACTTGGGCCCACCACCCCCCTTCAGGGCTTAGCGTCCTTACTGACACTCGTTCCTTTCTCCAATCGATGTGGGACCCCACCAAATCCACCCCCTCTGGGGCCTAGCGTCCTTACTTGGGCCCACCACCTCCTTCAGGGCCCAACGTTCTCACTGACACTGGTTTCTTTCTCCAATTGACGTGGGACCCCCACCAAATCCACCACCTTCGGAACCCAACGTTCTTACTGGCACACCGCCTTATGTCTATCCCTCTTCAGAGAACAGTCTTCTCGCTCGCACGTCGCTTCTTTTATCTTTGTAATCCTCATAAATTAGCTATGAAATATTTATGAAATTTGGGTTCATGCCTCTCTAGCACCTTAGGGTGCTCCAATCATCACTACTTGGGCTCAAAACATATGGGCTCAAAAAGACAATCCTACAACGCTAGAACTAGAAACATAGGTCCACTTATACACTGAGTGACGTTGATCACCTCGTTTGGTGATTTTTGTGCGACATATTATCTTATCACATAACTCGTAATTACCACAAAATCGCGTCTAAAAGATAGATCTCGTAAAAAATTTCAATATATTTTATTGATGCAGGATCAAATCGGGATAGCTAGAAAAACTCAATTCTCCGACAAGGGCTACCCCACTATATGCAACTTAATTATAACAACTTTTAACAACTTTCCACGTCAATTGCAATATGACCCCTAAATTTCCAATAATTGCAAAATGCCCCCCTCTCTTACTCTAGAAGCCTTCCTAAACAAGCTAATGTAAGGGCGAAATACCCAATTTGCCCTTTTTTTTTTTCCCTATTTAAGCTTCCTGATTCATTTCTAATTCAATATTCTCATAATTCCCCAATTTCCATCTTTTCAGACCATCTCCAGCGCCGCCTCCTCCCACCGCTACTGCAACTTCTTACTCCTCTTAACTCTACTTCCATCAATGGATTCCAAAGAACCGAAGCAGCGATTCTCAGAGCTGCCGCCGAGAAGAGGTAAGATCCTGATCGGGATCTTCAAAAGCATCTTCAGAACTGTTAAACCGATGCCGGAAGGATTCGAAAGTGATCGGAGAAAAAACGAATCCCTAACTTCGTCTCCGATCACTCCGGCTACGAATTCCAGTGGCTACAACTCGGAAGTTCAGTCCGAGTCATGACGAGTGAGCGAGTTCGTTATGAATTCGCTCACTGATCGGTTACTCTCGAGGTCTCGTTCTCCATCCGCTGCGACGAATTATTGTCTCTGTTTTTCAATTTCTGTTGTTTTTGTTGTTGTTAATTGTATATTGTAGAGGAGACGAAGATTTCGATTCTGTATATAAACAAATTTATTGTGGATTTTGGTAATGTGATTTCGATTTTGGAATGTTCTTCTGAATCATCCATTGAATCTCTTCTCCGATCGCTTTTCCTGCTCTGTTTACTTTTCGAATCAGAGGATTTTTGGTCATTTCGTCTTCGGTTTTTGTGTTCTTCGATTGGTTGGATCTAAAAAAATACAGATATCTAATTTTATTTATTTATTTATTTATTTGCATAACCAAACGGCCTTGTCCTTTCAATTCCGTGTTCATTAAGCGTCTTTAAATAAAAAATTAAAAAAAAAAAATTATGTTGTGAAGTAGTCAATCATGTTGTGAAGATAATGGCTGTTGATTTCTAAGATATGTCAAACATGCTTTTATAAATTATATAACTATTATGAATTTATGTTTTTAAAAAGAAGTTAAATTACTATGTTATCTCCGAGTCGTTCGAGTTCAAACTTTAACTTTAACTTTAGGTATGTAACAATTCAAACCTACCACTAACAGATATTGTTCACTACTGTCGATCTCACGATTTTAAAATGCGTTTATACTAGTAGAAGTTTTCACGTCTCTATAAAAAAATGTTAATTATTTTTTAGAATTTTTCTCTCGAATAATTATTTATTATCTAAAGCATTGAAGTTCGAGTCAATTATTCGTGACAAAAAGATTTAAATTTTATTTAAAAGTTAAAATTTTAATTAAATAAAAACAAATTTGAAAATTTTATTCAAACACATTTAAAATATTTAAAAGTAAACTTGTAATTGAAGGCATTATATTTCTTCTTTTTTTTTTTTCTTTTTTTTTCTTTTGTTTTTAATAATAATAATGGACGAGATATCCCATAACTTAGCAGGTCGGCTTACGTGGCACGCCATCATTGCTCCATTTTATTTATTTATTAATTATGATTTATTTTTCCTTCTTCTACCGTACAAATTGTTCCAATACTTTCACTTGACAAATTTGCTTACGTCATTCTGTGGATGTCACGCTTACGTATTTCTTCAATATTTTAATTTTTTAAATCCTTATTTTATTTCGAAGTTTTAATACTTTATCAATTATTTACTTTTTAGTCCTTGCAATTTTAATATATTGTGGTTTGGTCCATTCTACACTTTATTTTTATATCTTCCATTCTTTATTAAACAACAAAGTTTATGAAAAATTAAAATTTTAATGGTACGTAATTATTTTGTATTTAATTCATACATACAAATAATAATAATAATAATAAATATATTTAAGGCCTATTAAATATAAATTTATTAAATGGTTTTATCGAATAAATGCGGGTTGACATAAATTTGTGAATTTAAGGATTAAAATTCCCGTAAGTAAAAGATTTGAACTTTTTACTTTTGGTTGATGTCATACTTTATTACATTAGTTGAATTTTGCTCGTATTGAAGTGAAATTCCTTTTCTACCCCTTATATTATTTTATTTTATTATATTTGACCTTTTGAATATGTAAAACAAATGAGGGTATAAATGTCACGGAGAAATGTTGAGCGAAGATAATTTATTAGAGTACACGTCATGTTTAACTATTTTTTCAATAGTTCACATTCGTTGCTGACGTGTCATATCGCCTTTTCCATTTTTTTTAATATTTAAATTTTTGTTTAAATAAAATTTTAATCATGAACATTTATTATTTTCTAAATTTATTCTAGTCAAAGTCCTTGGAAGCTTGGCTAAACTTTCTGTTTCCTTCCACTATTTAATAAGGTTTGAAAGTTAAATAATAAATTTGGAATTTGATTTTTTTTTTTTTTTAAGAAAATTCTAATGAAATTGTGACATGGCAGCTTCTTGGCTAGATGACGTGGAAGAGATAAACGTTCGTGATTATATAATAAATAATGAGGTACCTGTAATTTAAAAAAAAAAAAAAATGACGTAGGCATGCAATGACCATGACAAAATTCGTATATTTTTTTTAAGTAATAATTCTCATTTAATAATTATATTTTGTAACAAAAAAAAAATAAAAAAAATAAAAAACATGTTTGACTGGTCCATGCATAGACTCCATAAATATACATAACAACCTTATATTAGGCTAAAGATATTTTACTAATTTACCAATCTATTGGTACGACTAGGTTTAGGGTATGACTCTGATATCATGTTAGACGAACACGACTCTCCACAATGTTATGATATTGTCAACTCTGAATATAAGCCCTCATGACATTGCTTTGGGCTTCCCTAAAAGGGCTCATACTAATGAAGTTAGTATTTCTCACTTATAAACCCATGATCATTCCTTAACTTAGGGGACGTGAGAATTTCATCGTCCAACAATAATATTTTTAAATTATTTTTAAAAGGTGAAAAGTATTAACTAAAATTTAAAAGTCGTAAGTATTTTTGAAATATTGGAAGAATATTTTTTAAACAAATTATATTAATTTATGGTTCTAAGAACAATTTACTATTTTTATTTGGTGGATAAAAGTTTTCTTTTTTTACCAAATTAGAAACTAAATTAATAAATGTATGAAGTTTCTTATTTTATTTTAAACAGAGTTTGGTCCTTTTCTGCAAAACCCCGCTTGGGGTTGGCTTCTTGGTGACGACGGTTGGAACTAGGGCTCGAGTTGACAGCGGCTGCTATGCTGCCGACCACAATGAACACACTTCCGGCGAAAATGGTTGAGGGTCTCTCTCTAATCAGAACGTTTGCGACGTTTCCCTCTTCTCAGCTAGGTTCGGTTTAATCTTTTAACGCTTTTTTAACTGTTTTGTATGATTATTGGAGGATTCAAACATGAATTTACACATTTCATTGCGATATTAGGTGCTCCGAATTATGGATTTGTTTCGTTCTTGCATCACAATAGAGGATCGAGGTTGAATTTTCCTAAAACGGTATGGAGTTTGGAAAAATGTAGTATGCGCGTGGAGAACAGTTTGCAAGCTCTTCGCCCTGCCTCTGAAGCTTTTGCTCAAGAAGCTACTGAAGCTCTTAAGGCTGGGAAGGTTATTGCAGTCCCCACTGATACTCTTTACGGACTCGCTTGTGATGCTTGGTATGCATTCCTTTTAATGGGTTGTTTCTGTAATTTCCTTTTCTATTTTGTGAGTTTCTTTTCTTTTTGCCAATTATGAAGGAGTT
Organism: Cucurbita pepo subsp. pepo; assembly: GCF_002806865.2. Classification (NCBI taxonomy): domain Eukaryota; kingdom Viridiplantae; phylum Streptophyta; class Magnoliopsida; order Cucurbitales; family Cucurbitaceae; genus Cucurbita; species Cucurbita pepo. The sequence continues at coordinate 21,477 of NW_019646710.1, forward strand.
TTATCAATTGTAATATAGATTTTTCTTAAGATGAAGTCTTCATGGTAGGTGTAGGTGGGAAAGAACCTCTGATTCTTCCAAAATTTATTAAAAATAGAGGATTGTATTTGTGATCTTGTTTAGTACAAAGGTTTTTGGTGAAAGATCTTGGTTGAGTCAGGAGTACTGATCGTATGAGCGTGGGTGGCACATGGTTGTTTGATGCTCGCTAGTCGATGTTTGCCTTTCATTGAGATGAGACGCCTTATGAATTCTCCCTATTCAACGAAGAGACAATTGTTTGACCGCACACGATGTTTTGGGCTTGGCTTCACACGATGATTTTGCACCCCCGATTGTGGCGAGTGGGAACAGTCGATCGTTGCCCAAGCTCGTTTTAGCGTACGGCGCATGAGTGTCTCTCATGGTTGCTAAGATTGAGAGACTTTTTCGAGTTGGCAGATAGTCTTCTGGGGGAAATGTGGTGGTAATGGATTGAAGTAGGGGGAGGTCATCTTCTTTAGTACTGTTACTAGGTGGCAGTGGCGTGAAGGATCGCTTGGCTACAATTTAGTTTCATGCCAAGCAAGGGGCTCTTCTTCAGGAAAAGATGTCTTACAGAGGCTTCGGTATGGGTGTAGCTAGTTTTAAATACTAAAGGAAAATGTTGCAGGGTCGCTTGGGAGAATCTTCATGGGAAGGTCTTCGATCTTTATTTCACAGGCACGGAGGAAAAACTAGGAGTACTTGTTGAACTTTCCTCCACTCTTTTAATGTCCTTACGCTTCTCTCATTGCTTGGACATCTTTTTCTTTTGAGAAGATGGCTAAGGAATCTGTTGCTTTGCAAATGGAAGTGTGTATGGTGAAGGAGGGTACGGTTGAGTTTGTTTTCGATCCTAGAAGAGTGGTTTTGGTGCTAAGCAAACGATTTTCTAATTCTTGGTCTTTGATTAAATGGATTGCGAGAAGTCTGAATACTGGTATAAAGTTGAACTTTTCAATGATAATGCAACACTTATTTCAGTTGTGCAATTGGTTTATTCTCGTGGAATGCAAGTTGGTTTATGGCTGGTAGATCAACAGTGTTCTTGGTTCAATGGTGAAAGTGTTGAAACATAATTGTTTCGGCACTCTTCAGGATCTGGTTATCAATTATGCATCGTTTTATAATAATTTTTCAATCTTTTAAAACACTCTTCTTGTTAAGTCATGAAATGTGTTTCTAAGAAAGGAGGGTAGCACAGTATTCATTTTGGAAGTGTATGAGTAAAAAATTGATGAACAGAATAGGAAGGAGATGGTTTATCCTGTTTGTGAAATTATATGCACAAATTAACCATTTCTAAACTTAATAATGTTGCACTATGCATTTATGTAACTGGTTTCTGTTGGGATTAATTTTGCAGTTCTTCTGAAGCAGTCAATAGGATTTACGAAATTAAAGGACGTAAACTTACGAGCCCTCTCGCCATTTGTGTTGGCGATGTCTCTGACATAACTCGTTTTGCTGTAGCAGACCATTTGCCTCATGGTTTGCTCGATTCTCTCCTTCCAGGACCGGTGACCGTTGTACTAAAAAGAGGTTTGTACTACAAATCTCTTTCTTTTGATAATGTAACCTTGACGAGCATTCTTTGATTGAAGAAAGTAGACGAGTAACTATTTTTTTGGGTAGCGTACTCGGCTTCTGTTGGGCGGGTTGAAACAATCTTTTGGATATTCTGTTCTTACGTTGATTAAACCGTTTTAATTTTTTTTAAATGCTAAAGAGTACTCTGGGAGGGGTCCTCTCCCTATGGAAACAAGATATTAATTTGACATATCCCTTATTAATGGATTGGACTGTCACACCTACATATCCAAGAATATGTTCATTTAGATTTTAGTCTCTAACCTTCCTGTAGTCTGAGTTTTTTACATTTAGATTTTTTGTAGGCGAGTCGAGTATTCTTGAGAAATCTCTGAACCCTGGATTGGAGAGTATAGGAGTCCGTGTACCCGACGCTGACTTCATTAGGCTTATTTCCCGTAGATCAGGGACAGCATTGGCTCTTACAAGTGCTAATTTAAGTGGACAACCAAGCAGTGTCTGTGTTAATGATTTTGAAAACCTATGGCAACACTGTGCTTATGTATATGATGGCGGCGTTCTTCCTGCTGGACGAGCAGGTTCTACGATTATCGACCTCACCAAGCGAGGGACGTTTAAGATAATCAGAGCTGGAAGGTATGTTTGTTCTTGTGATTCTTCTATTTTCGTTGTATGACTCAAACCATGGTGTGTATCATTCATGTTGATTCTACATTTGCAGTGCTAAGGAGCAGACTGTTGCAACACTTAAAAGGTATTCACTGTTAGAAGATGCAGATAGTGCTGCTTGAGTATCAGAATCTTCTCCACTTCCCAAACCATATCTGTTAGTCATTATAGATAGAGACTGCGATGGATTTTTTTAGGCACGACCAAGGAATTTTCATACCTCAAGGTCCAATTACAAGGACGAGAGTCAAGAAGCTACAACAAACCTTATATACTTATATTCAAGCTATGGTGAGCTCATCATAAGAAATTCTAGAAGACGTTGGAGACCTCTCTCTCTCTTATATGTCGTGCAAAGTTGAGCTTCAAAAAAGAGATCAATTAAATATACTTTAAGTTGCATTTAATGAACTCAGATAGCTAAATTTATGAAATTAGTCCAAAGATGACTAATAAGCACATTTTATTCATTGCACTTATATCAGACTATTTGTTTGTCATATTTAAACTAGTTTTAAATATAGGAGTTAAAGTTATATTGTAACCCACATACCACCGTTAACTAGTCATTTTAACAGGGAGGCTATGAGTATTTCTCATATCTTAGTCCATCTAATTTGGACTAATTTGGGAGTTACCTATCACTAAAGTAAGCATTATCATATCTTAGTCCATCTAATTTGGACTAATTTGGGAGTTACCTATCACTAAAGTAAGCATTATTTTCTTTGATCAGAGACATTAGATTTTGGAGTTAGAATATAATTTATTTTAGCTAAGTTTTTCATTACAAATTCTTGTATTTGAACTTCATATTTTAGCTAAGTTTTTCATTACAAATTCTTGTATTTAGAGCTTAAAAAACTTAACAAATTCTTGTATTTAGAACTTCAAATGTTATTGATTAAAACATCTTGTGGATTAATTTGAATCACAAATTTTCTTTATTCTTGATCATGAAATTTTCTTTACTCTTGATCATGAAGGTAATTCATTCTATATTTGTCAAACAGATCATGAAGGTAATTCAATCTAATTCAATCTTGTATATCCACTTGCAGAATGTCTAAGACATGATGAGTGANAGTCCAAAGATGACTAATAAGCACATTTTATTCATTGCACTTATATCAGACTATTTGTTTGTCATATTTAAACTAGTTTTAAATATAGGAGTTAAAGTTATATTGTAACCCACATACCACCGTTAACTAGTCATTTTAACAGGGAGGCTATGAGTATTTCTCATATCTTAGTCCATCTAATTTGGACTAATTTGGGAGTTACCTATCACTAAAGTAAGCATTATCATATCTTAGTCCATCTAATTTGGACTAATTTGGGAGTTACCTATCACTAAAGTAAGCATTATTTTCTTTGATCAGAGACATTAGATTTTGGAGTTAGAATATAATTTATTTTAGCTAAGTTTTTCATTACAAATTCTTGTATTTGAACTTCATATTTTAGCTAAGTTTTTCATTACAAATTCTTGTATTTAGAGCTTAAAAAACTTAACAAATTCTTGTATTTAGAACTTCAAATGTTATTGATTAAAACATCTTGTGGATTAATTTGAATCACAAATTTTCTTTATTCTTGATCATGAAATTTTCTTTACTCTTGATCATGAAGGTAATTCATTCTATATTTGTCAAACAGATCATGAAGGTAATTCAATCTAATTCAATCTTGTATATCCACTTGCAGAATGTCTAAGACATGATGAGTGATATAAACAGAGTGATATAGACATTATTTACCAACATATTTGACATAGCGTGCCTCGTCGCAGAGCATGACACAAAGTATTTAACGATTTTCATCCAAAATTAATGGTATTAACGATTTTCATCCCAAATGAATGGTTAAGTTGTTTTTTTGGGTATTTGATTACAAATTGA
>NW_019646711.1:0-25388 GCF_002806865.2 Cucurbita pepo subsp. pepo
TATATATATATATATATATATATTCGGTACGAGTCGATTGGGGGTAATTTGGGAAGTTTCGGTTTATTTATATAAATGTGTGCGCAATGACTTAAAGCCAGTGAGGTAATGAATTTAATCTTCGTCGATAGATTAAGAGAAGTTGAATAATTTTTTTTACAGAAATTAATTAGATCGTGATCGTTGACTAATTAGTAACCGATTGTTTGTCGTTACGACAATCTCGATTCTTTTTTGGACGAATGTGCAAATGGTGAGATTGATCGAGTAGACTAGTTAAGGAGACAAATTTAAAATCTGTTGAGTATTACTCGTGTGATGCTTGCTTACTTTGATAGATCAAACTAAGTCCTCGTTTTATAAATGTCGATATGTTCGAGTGGTTACAGAGATTGTTGGATGTTTTTTTATTGCTAGTGACTTATTTATTTGTTTATTTACTTAATTAAATATAATTAATTTATTTAATAAAAATTAATTTTTTTTATCAATGTTGATATGTTCGGGTGGTTAAGGAAATAGACTTGAAATATATTGGGTATTATTTTGCGTAGGTTCGAACCTTGTTGTTGACATTATAATTTATTAGAAACTATCAAAGCAAAAAAAAAAAGCGTAGGTTCGAACCCTGTTGACAAACTTGAAATATGTTAGGTCTCACCACCAGTGCAGGTTCGAACCCTGTTGACAAACTTGAAATATGTTAGGTCTCACCACCAGTGCAGGTTTGAACAGGTCATTGTTGATATGTCTGAGTGGTTAGAGATTTCACCACCAGTGCAGGTTTGAACCCTGCTGTTGAACTAGAATTGAGTCGAAATTTTACAACACGAGTAACTTTTATTAAAATTGACCGAATATTATTGTCGATATGTTTGAATGGTTAATGAGACAGACTTGAAATCGGTCTTCACCTGCGTAAGTTCGAACCCTACTGTCCCGTTTTAATTTATTAATTTTTCAACACGACTAACTTTTATCTAAAATTGACCAAATATCATTGTCGATATGTCCGAGTGGTTAAGGAGACAGATTTGAAATTTGTTGGGTTTCACCCGCCAGGTTCAAACCCTGCTGTCGGTGTTTTAATTTACTTTTATTAGAAACTATCTCAAAGCACAATTGAGTCGTTGTTTTTAACTCGAGTAACTTTTATCTAAAATTGACCAAATATCATTGTCGATATGTCCGAGTGGTTAAGGAGACAGACTTGAAATCTGTTGGGTTTCACCCGCGCAGGTTCGAACCCTGCTGTCGACGTTTTAATTTACTTTTATTAGAAACTATCTCAAAGCACAATTGAGTCGTTGTTTTTAACTCGACTAACTTTTATCTAAAATTGACCAAATATCATTGTCGATATGTCCGAGTGGTTAAGGAGACAGACTTGAAATCTGTTGGGTTTCACCCGCGCAGGTTCGAACCCTGCTGTCGACGTTTTAATTTACTTTTATTAGAAACTATCTCAAAGCACAATTGAGTCGTTGTTTTTAACTCGAGTAACTTTTATCTAAAATTGACCAAATATCATTGTCGATATGTCCGAGTGGTTAAGGAGACAGACTTGAAATCTGTTGGGTTTCACCCGCGCAGGTTCGAACCCTGCTGTCGACGTTTTAATTTACTTTTATTAGAAACTATCTCAAAGCACAATTGAGTCGTTGTTTTTAACTCGAGTAACTTTTATCTAAAATTGACCAAATATCATTGTCGATATGTCCGAGTGGTTAAGGAGACAGACTTGAAATCTGTTGGGTTTCACCCGCGCAGGTTCGAACCCTGCTGTCGACGTTTTAATTTACTTTTATTAGAAACTATCTCAAAGCACAATTGAGTCGTTGTTTTTAACTCGAGTAACTTTTATCTAAAATTGACCAAATATCATTGTCGATATGTCCGAGTGGTTAAGGAGACAGACTTGAAATCTGTTGGGTTTCACCCGCGCAGGTTCGAACCCTGCTGTCGACGTTTTAATTTACTTTTATTAGAAACTATCTCAAAGCACAATTGAGTCGTTGTTTTTAACTCGAGTAACTTTTATCTAAAATTGACCAAATATCATTGTCGATATGTCCGAGTGGTTAAGGAGACAGACTTGAAATCTGTTGGGTTTCACCCGCGCAGGTTCGAACCCTGCTGTCGACGTTTTAATTTACTTTTATTAGAAACTATCTCAAAGCACAATTGAGTCGTTGTTTTTAACTCGAGTAACTTTTATCTAAAATTGACCAAATATCATTGTCGATATGTCCGAGTGGTTAAGGAGACAGACTTGAAATCTGTTGGGTTTCACCCGCGCAGGTTCGAACCCTGCTGTCGACGTTTTAATTTACTTTTATTAGAAACTATCTCAAAGCACAATTGAGTCGTTGTTTTTAACTCGAGTAACTTTTATCTAAAATTTACCAAATATCATTGTCGATATGTCCGAGTGGTTAAGGTTATAGACTTGAAATCTGTTGGGTGTCGACGTTTTAATTTACTTTTATTAGAAACTATCTCAAAAGGCGAGGTGGGATATCACAATCCACCCTTATTTGGGGCTCAACGTCCTTGCTAGCACACCGCCCGATGTCCACCTCCTTTGGGGCAGCGTCCTTACTGGGTATGACTCTAATACCATTTGTAACAACTCAAGCCCACCGCTAGCATATATTGTCCTCTTTCACCTTTCCCTCAAGATTTTTAAAACACGTCTATTAGAGAAAGGTTTCTACATCCTTACAAAAAAATATTTCGTTCTACTCAACCGAGACGTGGATCTCACATTTTGGTTTTAAATTCAATAAATACAAAAATGTATAAAATTATTTCAATTAATAATTTTTTTTTACTAAATACACATATTTATATTTATATATAAATAATTAATGATATTTTTTTTAAAAAAATTATTTGATATAGAATTAATTTTAAAATTAAATCAAATAATTTTTTTTATTTTATTCTATTCTCAGCTACAACACGTCATTAAACCAAGGGATAATTAAAATAATAATCGAAACGACTCGTGACGAGTACACAAATTTAAACTTCAAACCACAAGAGAAAAGAAGCAGATGTTAATTACAGCTGAGCTACAGTAATTACCGACTTGTTCGTTCTCGAAAAAGGAGAAATTCGTAAAAAAAAAAAAAGCAATATATTTAGAAGGTAATTTAAAATGAAAATGAATGGTGAATAAAAAAAAAAGGGGGCTGATTTTGTTGCCAATTTTAAGGTTCCAATAAAAATAATATAATTAATTTAAGTCAATTTTGATACTCTTTTTTGGAATGTTATAAGTACCTAACAACTTACTATGATTATTACTTTTATATATATATATATATATATATATATATTCGGTACGAGTCGATTGGGGGTAATTTGGGAAGTTTCGGTTTATTTATATAAATGTGTGCGCAATGACTTAAAGCCAGTGAGGTAATGAATTTAATCTTCGTCGATAGATTAAGAGAAGTTGAATAATTTTTTTTACAGAAATTAATTAGATCGTGATCGTTGACTAATTAGTAACCGATTGTTTGTCGTTACGACAATCTCGATTCTTTTTTGGACGAATGTGCAAATGGTGAGATTGATCGAGTAGACTAGTTAAGGAGACAAATTTAAAATCTGTTGAGTATTACTCGTGTGATGCTTGCTTACTTTGATAGATCAAACTAAGTCCTCGTTTTATAAATGTCGATATGTTCGAGTGGTTACAGAGATTGTTGGATGTTTTTTTATTGCTAGTGACTTATTTATTTGTTTATTTACTTAATTAAATATAATTAATTTATTTAATAAAAATTAATTTTTTTTATCAATGTTGATATGTTCGGGTGGTTAAGGAAATAGACTTGAAATATATTGGGTATTATTTTGCGTAGGTTCGAACCTTGTTGTTGACATTATAATTTATTAGAAACTATCAAAGCAAAAAAAAAAAGCGTAGGTTCGAACCCTGTTGACAAACTTGAAATATGTTAGGTCTCACCACCAGTGCAGGTTCGAACCCTGTTGACAAACTTGAAATATGTTAGGTCTCACCACCAGTGCAGGTTTGAACAGGTCATTGTTGATATGTCTGAGTGGTTAGAGATTTCACCACCAGTGCAGGTTTGAACCCTGCTGTTGAACTAGAATTGAGTCGAAATTTTACAACACGAGTAACTTTTATTAAAATTGACCGAATATTATTGTCGATATGTTTGAATGGTTAATGAGACAGACTTGAAATCGGTCTTCACCTGCGTAAGTTCGAACCCTACTGTCCCGTTTTAATTTATTAATTTTTCAACACGAGTAACTTTTATCTAAAATTGATCAAATATCATTGTCGATATGTCCGAGTGGTTAAGGAGACAGACTCGAAATCTGTTGGGTTTCACCCGCGCAGGTTCGAACCCTGCTGTCGACGTTTTAATTTACTTTTATTAGAAACTATCTCAAAGCACAATTGAGTCGTTGTTTTTAACTCGAGTAACTTTTATCTAAAATTGACCAAATATCATTGTCGATATGTCCGAGTGGTTAAGGAGACAGACTTGAAATCTGTTGGGTTTCACCCGCGCAGGTTCGAGCCCTGTTGTCGACGTTTTAATTTACTTTTATTAGAAACTATATCAAAACACAATTGAGTCATTGTTTTTAACTCGAGTAACTTTTATCTAAAATTGACCAAATATCATTGTCGATATGTCCGAGTGGTTAAGGAGATAGACTTGAAATCTGGGTTTCACCCGCGCAGGTTCGAACCCTGTTGTCGACGTTTTAATTTTCTTTTATTAGAAACTATCTCAAAACACAATTGAGTCNACTCAAAGAACAATTGAGTCGTAATTTTTAACTCGAGTAACTTTTATCTAAAATTGACCAAATATCATTGTCGATATGTCCAAGTGGTTAAGGAGACAGACTTGAAATCTGGGTTTCACCCGCGCAGGTTCGAACCCTGTTGTCGACGTTTTAATTTTCTTTTATTAGAAACTATCTCAAAACACAATTGAGTCGTTGTTTTTAACTCGAGTAACTTTTATCTAAAATTGACCAAATATCATTGTCGATATGTCCGAGTGGTTAAGGAGACAGACTCGAAATCTGTTGGGTTTCACCTGCGTAGGTTCGAACCCGTCTATTAGAAACTATCTTAAAGCACAATTGAGTCGTCGTTTTTAACTCGAGTAACTTTTATCTAAAATTGATCAAATATCATTGTCGATATGTCCGAGTGGTTAAGGAGACAGACTTGAAATCTGTTGGGTTTCACCCGCGCAGGTTCGAACCCTGCTGTCGGCGTTTTAATTTACTTTTATTAGAAACTATCTCAAAGCACAATTGAGTCGTCGTTTTTAACTCGAGTAACTTTTATCTAAAATTGACCAAAGATCATTGTCGATATGTCCAAGTGGTTAAGGAGATAGACTCGAAATCTGTTGGGTTTTACCCGCGTAGGTTCGAACCCTGCTGTCGACGTTTTAATTTACTTTTATTAGAAACTATCTCAAAGCACAATTGAGTCGTTGTTTTTAACTCGAGTAACTTTTATCTAAAATTGACCAAATATCATTGTCGATATGTCCGAGTGGTTAAGGAGACAGACTTGAAATCTGTTGGGTTTCACCCGCGCAGGTTCGAACCCTGCTGTCGACGTTTTAATTTACTTTTATTAGAAACTATCTCAAAGCACAATTGAGTCGTTGTTTTTAACTCGAGTAACTTTTATCTAAAATTGACCAAATATCATTGTCGATATGTCCGAGTGGTTAAGGAGACAGACTTGAAATCTGTTGGGTTTCACCCGCGCAGGTTCGAACCCTGCTGTCGACGTTTTAATTTACTTTTATTAGAAACTATCTCAAAGCACAATTGAGTCGTTGTTTTTAACTCGAGTAACTTTTATCTAAAATTGACCAAATATCATTGTCGATATGTCCGAGTGGTTAAGGAGACAGACTTGAAATCTGTTGGGTTTCACCCGCGCAGGTTCGAACCCTGCTGTCGGCGTTTTAATTTACTTTTATTAGAAACTATCTCAAAGCACAATTGAGTCGTTGTTTTTAACTCGAGTAACTTTTATCTAAAATTGACCAAATATCATTGTCGATATGTCCGAGTGGTTAAGGAGACAGACTTGAAATCTGTTGGGTTTCACCCGCGCAGGTTCGAACCCTGCTGTCGGCGTTTTAATTTACTTTTATTAGAAACTATCTCAAAGCACAATTGAGTCGTTGTTTTTAACTCGAGTAACTTTTATCTAAAATTGACCAAATATCATTGTCGATATGTCCGAGTGGTTAAGGAGACAGACTTGAAATCTGTTGGGTTTCACCCGCGCAGGTTCGAACCCTGCTGTCGGCGTTTTAATTTACTTTTATTAGAAACTATCTCAAAGCACAATTGAGTCGTTGTTTTTAACTCGAGTAACTTTTATCTAAAATTGACCAAATATCATTGTCGATATGTCCGAGTGGTTAAGGAGACAGACTTGAAATCTGTTGGGTTTCACCCGCGCAGGTTCGAACCCTGCTGTTGACGTTGTTTTTAACTCGAGTAACTTTTATCTAAAATTGACCAAATATTATTGTCGATATGTCCGAATTGTTAAGGAGACAGATTTGAGATCTGTTGGGTTTCACCCGTGCAGGTTCGAACCCTGCTGTCGATGTTTTAATTTACTTTTATTAGAAACTATCTCAAAGCACAATTGAGTCGTTATTTTTAACTCGAGTAACTTTTATCTGAAATTGACCAAATATCATTGTCGATATGTCCGAGTGGTTAAAGAGACAGACTCGAAATCTGTTGGGTTTCACCCGCGCAGGTTCGAATCCTGCTGTCCACGTTTTAATTTACTTTTATTAGAAACTATCTCATTTACTTTCTCAAAGCAGAATTGAGTCGTTAATTTTCAACTCGAGTAACTTTTATCTCAAATTGACCAAATATCATTGTTGATATGTCCGAGTGGTTAGGAGACAGACTTGAAATCTGTTGGGTTAACTTTTATCTCAAATTGACCAAATATCGTTGTCGATATGTCCGAGTGGTTAAGGAGATAGACTTGAAATCTGTTGGGTTTCACTTGCGTAAGTTCGAACCCTGCTGTCGTGATATGTCCGAGTGGTTAAGGAGATACACTACTTCAATTCGAGTAACTTTTATCTAAAATGGACAATGAACCAAATCGAACTCTAAATGATTTTACCCTAATTTTTGGTTAGTAGTTAATTAATATATCACCTAGTTAATTAATATATCACCTAGTTAATTAATATATCACCTGCGTAACTACCAACCGACGTTCTAAAGTTCTAGGTCTTATATCTCTCCACGACGTTCTTAAGTTCTAGGTCTTATATCTCTCCACGACGTTCTAAAGTTCTAGGTCTTATATCTCTCCACGACGTTCTAAAGTTCTAGGTCTTATATCTCTCCACGACGTTCTAAAGTTCTAGGTCTTATATCTCTCCACGACGTTCTAAAGTTCTAGGTCTTATATCTCTCCACGACGTTCTAAAGTTCTAGGTCTTATATCTCTCCACGACGTTCTAAAGTTCTAGGTCTTATATCTCTCCACGACGTTCTAAAGTTCTAGGTCTTATATCTCTCCACGACGTTCTAAAGTTCTAGGTCTTATATCTCTCCACGACGTTCTAAAGTTCTAGGTCTTATATCTCTAGGTCTTATATCTCTCCACACATTCTCCTCATACGTTACGAGAGGCTAGCTTCCACATCTCTCTACCGCTCTTCTTTCTTCTAGACGAAGCCACTCGTCTCAAATCAAGTGTATTGTTTAGTGTCTGATCGCTCTAAAACTTCACAAGTCTGATCGCTCTAAAACTTCACGAGAAATCTCTCGATCGTTTCTCGTTTATCACCTCGATCAGTGGTACAAAGCCTTCTCAAAAACACTTCTTTCTACTCTTCATTCATGATAGGTTATTATTATAAAACTAAGAATATATATATATATATATATTAAAGTTTTATTTTTTTAAATAAATAATAATAATAATAATAAATAACATAAAATAACTTAAATGCAAGTGGATTTTTTTCCTTGGAAATTGCATTCCAGAATATTCCATTTCAAAAATTGCTTTTTTTTTAAATAAATAAATAAATTGACACTCCCCATAAATTCAAATAATAATAATAATAATAATAATAATTATCTCAATTTTATGCACACCCACCGCTTCATTAAATTCTACCGACTGAATTTTAATAAAATAAAAAATAAAAAATAAATAAAAATCTTAACTCGTTGTCACGCAGTGCTGCCTCCACACATCCAAATTCCGGTGGTGGTGGCCACGGTGGTGCTCACGGCGGCGCTGGTGGTTCACCACCTCAACACACCGCCGGAATTCCACCTGCCCTTCTTTCACAAACCCATCTTCTTCTACCTCTTCCTCTTCAATCCTATCCTCCTCTTCCTCGTCCTCATCCTTAATAAGATGCAATCTCAACCGTCCATCTTCGCGACACGCGCGAAGAATCTCCGTCCGTTCGATCTTCACCTCAGTCAGCTCCAACCTCCCATCCTTCCTAACCGACCGGAGATAAAAATTCGGATGACCATGTTGATTCAACGACGTCAACGGCGGCGGAAACCTCCTCACCACCACCCTCCTCCGCCGCACCCGAACCGTACACCCACCACCACTATCTCCCCCATTTTCCACACCCATCATCTCATCATTAACCAATCGTTCATCGGAGCTTTCAAATCCAAGGCTCTCGGTACACGACATCAACCCATCAACGCCACCGCCAACGGCGTCGAGGAAACCAACTCCGCCGGGATCCTGTCGTGGGGTCGCCGGCGAGGAACAGAGAGGCTTCAAAACAGAGGAGGATTCGAGAATATTGGGGGATTTGAATTGGGTGAGATTGTTGTCGGAAATCAAACCCAAGCCGAGAAGGGGGTGTTCGGCGGCGGCGTCGGCGTCGGCCACGGCGGCGGAGGGGGCGGATTTGGGAGAGAAGGTGTCGGCGAAGGACATGAAAGAGTAGAGGCTTTTTCTGTACAAATTGATCATAATTTGGGTGTGTTTTTGTGTTTGGATTGGGGAAATAATGAAGGAGGTGAGGCGAAGAAGGTATTAATAATGGTGAGGGCGTTATGGGATATGGTGAACAGAGTGCCAACGGGGTGAGGAAAGGGTGCCGGGTCCCACGAGAGATGCCCAAAGCCAAAAGACTTGGGATATTAACTTTTTTTTTTTTTTTCTTTTTTTTTTTAATTAATAATTATATCCGTTCTTGAGCTCGATCCACTCGGACTACTTAAATCGAATCATAAACGTTGGGTTGAGTTAGATCTTTTTGGTTTGGATTGGGTTCCGACTTTTAAAAATAGAAAATTTGGATGGGTTCAGTAGAATTGAAATGAGATGAGTGGCTGTAAGATCCTGGATCGATAGTAGATGTAACGGGCTAAAGCGGACAATATCTGTTGGCGGTAGGCTTGGGTTGTTACAAATGCTAGCTAGAATGTTAGCCCCTAATGGCGGAAGATTGTGGGATCCCACATCGGTTGGAGAGGAAACGAAACATCTCTTCTTATAAGGGTGTGGAAATCTATCGCTAGAAGACATGTTTTAAAATCATGAGGCTGACAGCGATATGTAATGGGCTAAAACGGACAATATTTGTTAGCGGTGGGCTTGGGTTATTACAAATGGTATTAGAGTTAGACACTGAGCGGTGTGCTAGCGAGAACGTAGGCCTCTAGTGACAGTGGATTCTGAGATCCCACATTGGTTGGAGAGGGGAATGGAACATCTCGGTGTGGAAATCTCTCTTTAATTAGTAGACACGTTTTAAATTGTGAGACTAACGACAATACGTAATAGGCTAAAGCAGACAATATATGCTAGCGGTTGGATTGTTACAAATGTTATTAGAGCCAGACACGGGATGGTGTGCCAGCGAGAATGTTGGCCTCTAGTGGCAGTGGATTGTGAGATCCCACATTAGTTGGAGAGGGAACGAAACATAAGGGTGTGGAAATCTCTCGCTGTAAACATATTTTAAAATCATTAGGCTGACAGCGATATGTAACGGGCTAAACCAGACAATATTTATTAGCAGTGGACTTGAATTGTTACAAATGGTATTAGAGCTAGACACTGGGCGGCGTGCTAGCGAGAACGCAGGCCTCCACTAATAGTGGATTGTGAAATCTCACATCGGTTGGAGAGGGGAACGAAGCATCTCTTATAAGGGCGTGGAAATCTCTCTTTAATTAGTAGACACGTTTTAAAATCGTGAGACTAACGATGATACGTAACAGGCTAAAGCAGACAATTTCTGCTAGCGGTAGGTTTGGATTGTTACACATGTTGATAATCGAAGAGCCTTGGAGTGAGGGAGAGAGAAAAAATGATTGAACTTGTCCTTACTTGCTATATATATACACCCATATACATATATTATTATATATTTCTGAGATTGAAATCTCGATCAATGACAAGTTGAGATTGAAATATCGTTTTTCGAGCCGGATGAAAATTGAAATATCGATATCGAAAGTAGTTTTGAATCTCTTATCTGTCACACTACTTCTTGCTCAAAAAATGAAGATACGAGGTACCGGCCGAGTCAGTGAGTCATCGAGTGCGATTGTGCTTCTGTGAACCTATAAGGAGTGCGACTATGCCTAGGCGTTGCAAGCCTGCAAGGAGGAGCATTGTGGAAGTCAAAGGAAGGAAGAACGAAGAAGATGCAAAATCGACTACCGAGTCGTGAGGCGAGGCAATTGTGTTTTACGATTGTGTACTCAATGTGCAATGCGATGATGTGCGAAGGAAGGAAGAAGAACGAAGAAGTACGTCGTACAAGGAGCCGGAAGAGTACAAATACTGATTAGCGTCAACAATGCTGTATTTTTGCAAAGCAGCTAGAGGTCTTTTCAGTATCCTTACAAACTTTCACAAAGGAAGCTAACTTAACGAATTGAATAACTAATTTGGAATCTATGATGATCACTCTTAGATTCCAAGATGACTCACTACAGAATTAGCTTGATCAAGACTAATCCAATGAATCGGTTTTAACATTAAACATAAAGCAAGATTGGAAAGAAACATAACACACAAAGGGTTTCAAACACACCGTTTTTGTATTCCACTGTGATTTCAAACTTAATATTACATGCTTTCAAATAGGTCAAAAAGTTAATCTAAACCTAATATAGCTCCCTACCCGCTACCGACTATAAATAAAAGCTATTAAATACCAATAGAAGAAAATAAGAAATGACATAAATAGTCTTACATACTGGTTCAACTACAAAGACATACCAAAGACGTAAAGTCTTCCTATCACTTTCCAATGTCACTCTATACTTTTTCTTGATTTGATACTTAAATCTCTTTGCATTGCTTCTTGTAATTGCTCATTCGGATACATGCAAATGATCCGTTGTTGGAATTCGTATCAAGTACTGTGTACTCAGTACTAGTGTGAGCTCTCTATCATCAGTTGTGACGTCACGTCAGAGGAGGATGGAAGAGCATGAGTACGTAATCAAGTTGGACACTTTACACTGCCTACTATGCTGAGTAGTGGGTTACTAGCCGAGGAAGAACCAAAGAAGAACACGCGAGTTGGGTCGGGTTGACTCGGTCCTTTGCACACTGAACTCGTACTCAATCTAAACCAGATCGGGTCCTAAAAAATCAACCGAACCCAACTTGAAATTTCATCTAACCCAACCTTGGGTCACTTCAGGTTCTCGAGTTCAATATACACCCTTGATCCTAATTGGTTCTCGAGTTGGGTCGGGTTGACTCGGTCCTTTACACACAGAACTCGTACCAATCCAAACCAGATCGAGTCCTAAAAAACCAACCGAACCCAACTTGAAATTTCATCTAACCTAACCTTGGGTCGCTTCAGGTTCTCGAGTTCAATGAACACCCTTGATCCTAATCGGTTCTCGAGTTGGGTCAGGTTGACTCGGTCCTTTGCACACAGAACTCGTACCCAATCCAAATCAGATCAGGTCCTAAAAAACCAACCGAACCCAACTTGAAATTTCATCTAACCCAACCTTGGGTCGCTTTAGGTTCTCGAGTTCAATATACACCCTTGATCCTAATCGCTTATTTTTCCGTAGATTTTTTTTTTTTCAACAAACTAAAAAACAAAGAAAAAGAATTAGAAGAACAGATATCATGATGTAAAATGTGAACTGTTGCTGACAGGATGCCGTTGAGCGCCAAAAACGTCCTCTACTTTTCCATGGCTCCCATGAACTCTTATCCTTCTGTAACAGTATTCGTCCCTACCACTCGATTTCTTATGGAACTCACAGATCTTCGTCTCCATTTTTCGTCTGAATCTCTTCAATTCCTATGGAAACCATTCTCTCTCCTCACTCTCTCTCTCCTCTCTTCAACCCTAACCCTAAACCTTCCACTTCCAAGAATCTCTTCCCCATTTCCTCCCAATCCAGATCAAAATTTCAATGTTTCTGTAAACCTATTTCCCTTTCTCCCAAATCTCTCAAATCTTCTCTCCCAGTTCCTTCAATTTGGCTCTCCCATCTCCAACATGGCCTCGCGGCGCTGTCGATTTCTTTGGCGCTCAACTTCTCCCCGTTGTTGGCCGGTGNACTTGGTCCTTTGCACACAGAACTCGTACCCAATCCAAATCAGATCAGGTCCTAAAAAACCAACCGAACCCAACTTGAAATTTCATCTAACCCAACCTTGGGTCGCTTTAGGTTCTCGAGTTCAATATACACCCTTGATCCTAATCGCTTATTTTTCCGTAGATTTTTTTTTTTTCAACAAACTAAAAAACAAAGAAAAAGAATTAGAAGAACAGATATCATGATGTAAAATGTGAACTGTTGCTGACAGGATGCCGTTGAGCGCCAAAAACGTCCTCTACTTTTCCATGGCTCCCATGAACTCTTATCCTTCTGTAACAGTATTCGTCCCTACCACTCGATTTCTTATGGAACTCACAGATCTTCGTCTCCATTTTTCGTCTGAATCTCTTCAATTCCTATGGAAACCATTCTCTCTCCTCACTCTCTCTCTCCTCTCTTCAACCCTAACCCTAAACCTTCCACTTCCAAGAATCTCTTCCCCATTTCCTCCCAATCCAGATCAAAATTTCAATGTTTCTGTAAACCTATTTCCCTTTCTCCCAAATCTCTCAAATCTTCTCTCCCAGTTCCTTCAATTTGGCTCTCCCATCTCCAACATGGCCTCGCGGCGCTGTCGATTTCTTTGGCGCTCAACTTCTCCCCGTTGTTGGCCGGTGGGATTGCCGTAGCGTCTGAGTTTGATGTGCTCAATGATGGGCCGCCGAAGGAGTCGCATCTGGTGGACGATGCTGGAGTTCTCAGTAGGGTCACGAAGTCGGATTTGAAGAGGCTGTTGACGGATTTGGAGTTGAGGAAGAATTTTCACATCGATTTCGTCACTGTTAGAAAGCTCACTGTGAGTTCTCTGCCTTTGAATTCTTGAGAGCGAAACTAAATTTGTGTTGTTCGGAGAATCTATGGGTTGAATGTTTAATGTAGATATATAGTTATAGAATATTTTGAACTTTTATTTATCATGGGAAGAAAATGGTAATGATCTGGTGTATGTTTATGACAATTTGATGATCTTTCTGAGACCCATTTTTAGAAAGTGGCCATCATATTGTGATGGGTTGTTTAAAATGGTGGCCACCATATTGAGAAATACCTTCTCTTGTCTAAAGTTTTGGTTCAAGTCTCAAGTGAAAAGTTAATATTCTCTCTAGAGGATGGTTTTAATAGTCCAAGCCCACGGCTAAGATAGTTCCTACACCTTTATAAAGAATGCTTTGTATATTCATTCTTAACCAACGTGAGATCTCACAATCCACCCCCTTTGGAGCCCAGCGTCCTCGTTTCCCTCTCCAATTGATGTGGGACCCCCTAATCGACCTCCCTTCGGGGCCCAACGTCAGTGCTGGCACATCGCCTGGTATCCACCCTCCTTTGGGGTTCAGTCTCCTTGTTGGCACATCGTCCAGTGTCTAGCTCTGATACCATTTGTAACAGCACAAGCCCAAGCCCAAGCCCATTGCTAGCAAATATTGTCCTCTTGGGACAGCCCCTTTTCGAGTGCTTCCCCTTAAGGTTTTTAAAACGGGTCTCCTAGGGGAGGTTTCTACACTCTCATAAAGAATACTTTGTTCTTCTCCCTAACTAATGTGAGATCTCACAATCCACCCCCTTCGGAGTCCACCATCCTTGCTGGCACTCGTTCACCTCTCCAATCGACGTGGGATCCCCAATCCACCCCCCTTTGGGGCCCAGCGTCCTCGTTGGCACACCACCTGATGTCCACCTCCCTTTCAGGGTTCAGCCTCCTTGCTGGCACATTGCCTGGTGTCTGGCTCTGATACCATTTGTAACAGCCCAAGTCCACCGCTAGCAGATATTGTCCTTTTGGGGTATTTCCATTCGGGCTTCCCTTCAAGGTTTTTAAAACGAGTCTTCTAGGGAGAGGTTTCCACACCCTTATAAAGAATGATTTGTTCTACTCTTCAACCAATGTGGGATCTCACAATGGTCTTCCTCAAGGAGTAGTAAGGTGGGCCATGAGCACAAGAAACATAGGTTAAATTATAAGTTTATGCTCTGATCTCTTAAGTTTGTGTCTAAAAGGTCTCGAAACTTTATTCTAATGGTAGAGCAAAGCTGATGCATTTGAGTACGCTGATCAAGTTTTGGAGCGATGGTATCCCACTGTGGAAGACGGCAACAATAAAGGCATAGTTGTGCTTGTCACCAGTCAAAAGGAAGGAGCCATTACTGGTGGCCCTGCTTTTATCCAAGCTGTTGGAGAAAACATTCTTGATGCCACGGTAACAGAGAACCTCCCAGGTAAACTAAGCTAACCACCACTTCTTCCACTTATTTCACTCTTCACTCTCCAAGCTAACAATTTCTACCATTTCTTGCTTAAATTGTAACACATTGCAACTAGTAGATGCCTTAACTATACTCGTAGTCGTGTCTCTACGTTTATGTGAGTTGACCTTGCATATGAGTTTCTCGACTTAACTATACTCATAGTCGTGTCTCTGCGTTTATGTGAGTTGACCTTGCATATGAGTTTCTCGACTTCAAAGGAAAAGAAAACCCCAAACAAACTTGTATGTATCTTAGCACGTGTCAATACCCCAACTAGTGTTGTTTCTAGTAGGCATGTGAGTTCTAAAAACGTCGAATATGTCAAAAACTTGTTAAACACGAAATGAAAAGTTCAAGTATTTAGTAGACATTGTTTGAAGCCTAGAAACCAAATAGCCATAAACCCCAAAGTTCAGATACTTATTAGACACAAACTTAAAATTTCATCGCTAATTTCCTCTTCATCTTAATATTGTTCTTGGTTGCTTTTGCTCTAAGCTCTGATACTAAATGTAACCGTCCAAGTCCACCGCTAGCAGATATTGTCCTCTTTGTGCTTTCCTTTCTGGGCTTCCCCTCAAGGTTTTAAAACACATCTGCTAGGAAGAGGTTTCCACACCTTCATTCCCCTCTCCAATCAACGTGGGACCTCACAATCCACCCCCTTGGTGGTTCAATGTCCTCGCCAGCATATTGTCCGGTGTCGAGCTTTGATACCATTTGTAACAGTCAAAACCCACCGCTAGCAGATATTGTCTTTTTTGGGCTTTTCTCTCGAGGTTTTAAAACGTGTTTGCTGGGCCCTGAAGGGGGAGAACGACATATTCTTTTTAAGGTATGGAAACCTCTCCTTAGAAGACGTGTTTTAAAACTGTGAGGCTGACAATACATAACGAGCCAAAGCGGACAATAACTATTAGCGGTGGACTTGAGATATTACACTCAAACACTATTCAAAGAAGTGAATAATGCTTGTAGTTGCTACTTCATTTTTGAAATTGCAGGGTGAGTAAGGTTTGTTATGTAACTGCAGTATTAGCTACTGATGAAAAATACAATGAAGCCATATATAGCAGTGCGAAACGGCTAGTTGCTGCCATTGATGGCTTGCCAGATCCTGGAGGTCCTTCATTTAAGGAAAATAAGCGAGAATCTAACTTCAAATCAAGGGAAGAAACAGAGGAGAAAAGAGGTCAGTTTTCTCTTGTTGTTGGAGGTTTGTTAGTGATAGCCTTTGTTGTTCCTATGGCTCAGTATTATGCTTATGTATCCAAGAAGTGAAAGAAACATGTAAGAGCCAGATCTTCCCATCTATTTCCTTCACATTCAAGTGTATAAATTTGATGCTGTATGATCGCTACAAGATGATTTGCAAGAAACCTGTTATGAAATATAGTTGAGTTTTTTTGTTCTTCTTGTTCTTCATCTTCTAGGCCTACCCTTTCCTTTTTGTTCATTTTGTTTTTAACAATTAGTATATTGGAGGTTCGAGATATTCACGAGCAAAGACAGAGAAGCTTTTTCCATTCCTGTTCTTGTCACTTGTATCGTTAAGATATTGTAACAGCCCAAACCCACTGTTGGTAGATATTGTCCATTTTGGCTCGTTACGTATCGCCGTCAGTTTCACGATTTTAAGATGCGTCTTTTAGGGAGAGGTTTCCACACTCTTATAAGCAATGTTTTGTTCCTCTCTCCAATCGATGTGGGATCTCACAATCTACTCCCTTTAGGGGTCAACGTTGCCCGGTGTCTTGCTTTGATACCATTTGTAACATTCCAAACCCACCATTAGTAGATATTGTCTGCTTTGGCCCGTTACGTATCACTGTTAGTTTCACGATTTTTAAAACGTGTCTACTAGGGAGAGGTTTTCACACCCTTGTAAGAAATGTTTCATTCCCCTCTCCAATTGATGTGGGATCTCACAATCCACCTCCTTTGGGGGCTAGCGTCCTCGCTAACACATTGACCGGTGTTTGGCTCTAATACCATTTGTAATAGTCCAAACCCACCACTAGCAGATATTGTCTGCTTTGGCCCGTTACGTATTGCTGTTAGTCTCACGGTGTTTAAAACGTGTCTACTAAGGAGAGGTTTTCATACCCTTATAAGAAATGTTTCGTTCCCCTCTCCAACCGACGTGGGATCTCACAAATATATATACCTTTCCGAATGTCAAAAGTTCTAAACTCAGTTGGATTGAAAGACGAATATGTTACATAATTGAAGTGATAAATGAAGATGGGTCGAGCAGAGTGGAAACTTGGATAGCACCTTCAAGCATTTGTACGACTTTCTTTATATGAAATTAGTTTATGAATTTTCTTAAAAGTAGATCCGGTTAAATCGAACGAACCCGAATGTTAATTTTAAAATATATATTTAGGTTGTAACACTACTTTAAATATTATTTGTTAACAATTAAAAAAAAACTATTTTTTTGGTTTGAGTCGAGTAGAATTTTTGGAAAACGGAAAATTTGGTTTGGTTGGTAGGTTGACATATTTTTTGGTCGGGTTAATTTGACCAACTCGAAAATAGGGTTAGGTTGGATCGAGTTAAGTTTTTCTGGTCACCACTCCGAAATTTTGGGTTGATAAATAAAAGTTGGAATCGTACATCCTTAGCTTACAATACAATTATATATTGTATTTTTTTATATTTTATTTTATAATTATTTATTTTTAAAAATATATATTAAAATTGGCTTATAAATTTAAAATATATATTAATAATTATTTAAAAAAATAATAACAAATATTTAAAATGATTAATTAGTAAAAGATAATAAAGGTAAAAGGCAACGCCATCTTAGCAAAGCCTTCCTCTTGTCTTTTTGCTTACTGCACACTGAACTTCTGACCCACCATTACCAACCTTACCTTCGAACCCATTTCTTGTTCTTCTCCTTCAGTTTGTCGCCCCTATAATCCAATGCCGCACTCAAATTCTACTACTCCTCTTCCACCACCGTCCATGGCGGCCCTCACCCACCTCCTCCTCCTCCTCTGCGTTTCCGCCGCCACATCCAACCCTTTCTCCAGCCCCGCGGTTTTCAACTTCGGCGACTCCAACTCCGACACCGGTTGCGTTGTCGGTGCTGCCATTGAGAACATCTACCCCCCCTACGGCCACCGCTTCTTCGGACATCCCTCTGGGAGATACTCCGATGGCCGCCTCATCGTTGATTTTCTCTGTACGTTTCTGTTCTTCTTGGATCCTTTTTTCTCTCTGGAATTGATTTTCTTTTCTGCGATTAGGGTTTTCAGTTTTCGTCTCTCCAATCTCGCATTTCCCTAATTTAGGAAAGGATCATCTCCATTGTTATTAGGCTTTTTGGGGAAGTCCAAAGCAGGCTTAAAGTGAACAATATCATACCATTGTAGAGAGCCGTGTTCATCTAACTAGTCATGCCCTAAACTTAGTCATGTCAATAGAATCCTCAAATGTCGAACAAAGTATTGTGAGTCTTGAAAACTTGACTAAGACTCCAAAAAGAAAAAGGAGTTGAGGCTTGATTAAGGAGAGACATACTTTGTTCAAGGGGAGGTGTTGGATGAAAGTCCCACGTTGGCTCATCGGCTAATTTAGGGAATGATCATACTATCTCTATTGGTACGAGGCCTTTTGGAGAACCCCAAAGCAAAGCTACGAGAGTTTATGCTCAAAGTGCACAATATCATACCATTGTGGAGAGTCGTGTTCATCTAACCGTTTCCTCTCTCGTTGGTTTGCAATGTTTTTGCAGTGGATGCGATGGATATGCCTTACTTGAATGCGTATCTTGATTCCCTTGGCGCACCAAATTTTCGCAAGGGGTGCAATTATGCGGCTGCAGGCTCGACTATTCTTCCCGCAACAGCTACTTCTTTTTGCCCTTTTTCATTTGGGGTTCAGGTGAATCAGTTTCTTCATTTCAAAGCTAAAGTTCTTGAGCTTCGAGCAGGCAAAGGTATGATAGATTGTGAATGATCTCAAGAACAAACAACCATTTTCACTGTTTTGTGATCATTTCTGCTGCTTTCTTTAGGTGGTAAGAAACTTGATAAGTACCTACCAGCTGATGATTACTTCCAAAAGGGGCTTTACATGTTTGATATTGGGCAGAATGATCTTGCTGGTGCATTTTATTCCAAAACTTTGGACCAAATTCTTGCCTCTATACCTGCAATTTTATCTGAATTTGAGAGTGGAGTTCAGGTTAGACTCAATGGCTTCTTTCTAAGTTATCTTGGCTCGATGATGATTTTGTTTAGATGTGGTTTTACCTGCTTGATTTTGTGTTAGATTTGGGTATTGAACTTGATTTTGAGTGTTCTGGAAGCTAGTTTTTGTGTGATTTGTTGGTGGCTGATGATGGCTTCAGTTATAAACGATAATTTTTGTTAGAAGCATTTAGGTACTGAAGCGATCCAAGCCCACCACTAGTAGATATTGTTCTCTTTGGGTTTTCCCTTTCGGTTTTCCCTTTCGGGTTTCCTTCAGGTTTTTAAAACGTGTTTGCTAGGGAGAGGTTTCTACACCCTTGTAAAGAATGTTTCGTTCCCCTCTCCAATCGGATGTGGGATCTCACAATCCACCCCCTTCGGGGCTCAGCGTATTTGCTTGCACTCGTTCCCTTCTCTAATTGACGTGGGACCCCAATCCACTTCCTTCGGGGCTTAGCCTCCTCGCTAGCATATCGTCCGGTGTCTAGCTCTGATACCATTTGTAACGGCCCAAGCCCACTGCTAGCAGATATTGTCCTCTTTGGGCTTTCCCTTCCGAGCTTCTCTGGCAATCATTTTTGTTAGATACTGAAACGATCCAAGCCCACCGCTAGTAAATATTGTTCTCTTTGGACTTTTCCTTTCGGGTTTCCCTTCAGGTTTTTAAAACGTGTCTGCTAGGGAGAGGTTTCTACACCCTTGTAAAGAATGTTTCGCTCCCCTCTTCGATCGATGTGGGATCTCACAATCCACCCCCTTTGAGGCCCAGCGTGCTCGTTGGCACTCGTTCCCTTCTCTAATTGATGTGGGATCCCCAATCCACCACCCTTTTCGGGGCCCAGCGTCCTTACTGGCACACCGCCTCGTGTCCACCTCCTCCGGGGCTTAGACTCCTCGCTGACACATCGCCCGGTGTCTGGCTCTTATACCATTTCTAACGGCCCAAGCCTACCGGTAGCCGATATTGTCCTCCTTGGGATTTCCCTTTCAAGTTCTTCCTCAAGGCTTTTAAAACGCGTCTGCTAGTAAGAGGTTTCCACACCCTTATAAAGAATGTTTTGTTCCTCTCTACAAGTGATGTGAGATCTCACCGTTACTATTTCTAAACACGTCTAGTGGTCGCAGGTGGCTACTTATTTAGGACACTAACATTTTAAGAGGTTAACGCAACCTCGAATGTTGTAGATTGTGGTTGTTCTATAAGATTAGTCGAAGTGAATGAAAGTAGAGTCCGACGCTAGCTGAATACAATACTCTCGTGTTGGTCAAAACTTAACTCAGGTATCACCAAGTAAAATACATGGAAAACATAATGGTTCGAGTTCGTTTACTATATTCTGTAGGATGAGACTTTATAGTTGTATTATCAATAAGGGTTAGATGGAACGAGATCAAACAATGATGGCTATCTACGAGTTTCCTTAGCAATCCAAATGAACTAGAGTCGGGTGGTTGTCTCGTGAGAACAGTCGAGCTTTCCCCCCTTTTCCGCCCGCCTCCGTAATCCCGTTCGGTCATTACTTCATCATTCTTTTTGCCTATTTTTCAGAAACTGTACGACGAAGGGGCGAGAAATTTTTGGATTCACAACACAGGTCCTTTAGGATGCTTGGCTCAGAACGTTGCTAAATTTGGAACAGACCCATCAAAGCTTGATGAATTTGGATGCGTCAGTTCACACAACCAAGCCGCCAAACTCTTCAATTTACAGCTTCATGCTCTCTGTAAAAAACTGCAGGGCCAATATTCAGATGGCAACGTCACATACGTCGATATCTACTCGATAAAATCGAATCTCATCGCCAATTATTCACGACTCGGTTGGCCGTCTTGCTGTACTTTAGCTTCATTTTCTGTCAATCCTGTAAAATCTGATGCCTTGCTGCATTTTGACATGGCAGGTTTTGAGCAACCTATTATGGCTTGTTGTGGCTATGGAGGTCCACCGCTCAATTACGACAGTCGAATCGTGTGCGGACACACAAAGATGTTGAACGGGACGCTGGTGACGGCGAAAGGATGCGACGATAGCTCGGAGTACATCAATTGGGACGGAATTCATTATACAGAAGCTGCAAATCAGTATGTTTCATCACAAATACTCACTGGAAAATATTCTGATCCACCCTTCTCAGAAAAAATGCCATTCCTTCTCAAACTCAAGTTCTAGTTGGCCTTACTTACACATGCATACATCCCACAACTGATAACTCATTTATATATGTCTAAATGGAAGCATTCATGTGGAATTTAGAACTATGATATGATATTAAGCGCTTTAAATGATAAGGCCGAAACAGACACAGATGTGATACCATGAAGATTTTTCATAATAAAGCACGACGATAATGAATTAACCGAGCATAATAATATTTCATACAAACTATGTGAAGTCCCACCTCAGTTGGAGATGGGAACGAAACTTTCCTTATAAGAGTGTAAAAACCTCTTTTTAGTACATGTATTTTAAAACCTTGAGGAGAAGTTAAGAAAGAAAAGCCTAAAGAAGACAAAATCTACTAGTGATGGGTTTGAGTCATTATAAATTCAAAGATAGCATTACGTAGGGCGGAAGTGGCTAAGACGAGAACCATGGTTAGAGATTAACTACAACCTAATCCATCTTGGTTCTTCATTTCTTGAGTCTATCATGCAACACGAGTCGATTACTTTCTACTTAATCCAATTCAGGATAATTATAAATTAATAAAAATATTTATTGTATTCTTGTCTAAAATTACTTTATTAACGGTTTCAATAATACTCTTAAACTAAAATATATATATATATATATATATTTGTTGTATTCTTGTCTAAAATTACTTTATTAACAGTTTCAATAATACTCTTAAACTTAAAAAAAATAAAAAATAAAAAACTCTTTTTCAAATGAAAAAGGGTTAGTATTCTATTTTAAAAATTCGCTTAAATTTAAAAAAAATTTATTAACACCCTTCAACTTAATAATAAAAATATATATATTTATCATAAAAAATACTCATACTTTTTAAAGTAACATTAATAATTTATAAAAGGTCGATAGACAATTTTCGTCTATAAATGCCGACAAAAATAATTTTTTTTATAAAGGTATAAAATGTTAATGTTACCTTTAAAATTTTCTATATTTTTTAAACACAGTATTAACCATAAAAAGTATTTCTAAATTTGTTAAAAAAAAAAATTGAAGGGTATTAATAAAACTTTTTAAAGTTAAAAGGATCGCAAGGGTATTCTTGACATTTTAAAAAATTTAAGGGTATTTTTGAGACCGAGATATTTTTATTAATCTTAAAAAACATTTATAGTAAGCCATACGTCAAAGTCAAATTAAAAGAAACAAATATTCAGACTGAGTCAAAGACTCGGCACTTCCCTTCTTATATATGGACTCATCTTCCCATATTGCTTCACATTCAATGGCTTCTTCTTCTTCTTCTTCTTCTTCTTCTTCTTCTTCTTTCCCTGTTCTTCTTCTTCTTCTTCTTCTTCTGCCATCCTTGTCCATTTCTCAGCGCCACAAAAACATAACTCTGGGTTCATCTCTCACTGCAAATCCACGCACCAGAACCAACAATGGCGATTACTGGTCCTCTCCCTCCGGCGACTTCGCTTTCGGCTTCTTACAGTTTGGAAGCGACGGCTTTCTCTTAGCCATTTGGTTCAACAAAATCCCAGAAAGAACTGTGGTCTGGTCGGCCAATCGAAACGAACTGGTGCCCGGCGGATCCACTGTCCAACTCACCTCTCCTGGTCAGCTCCTGCTCAAGAACTCAAGAACAGGCAACCAAGTATGGAGCGCAAATGCACCAAGTGATAATCGAACACTAGTTTCTTATGCTGCCATGCTCGATACCGGAAACTTCGTCCTCGCTTCCAGTGATTCCCAAATTTTGTGGCAATCCTTTGACGAACCCACTGATACCATTTTACCATCGCAGATTATGAACCAGAAATCGCTCATTGCGAGTCAATCAGCCACAAATTTCTTAGAGGGGAGATTTCAATTTTCTATGCAATCTGATGGGAATCTCGTGCTTAACACAAGAATTGCCCCTTTGGGTGCTCTTGGGACGGCTTATTGGGCAAGTGACACTGTAAATTCTGGGTTCCAGCTTGTTTTTAATCTATCTGGCTCTGTTTATATCTCTGCAAAAAATGGAACTATTATAAGCAATTTAATCTCCTCCAGTTCTTATTCAAATGAAGGTTTCTACCATCGAGCCATTCTGGATTACGATGGCGTTTTCAGGCAATATGTGTATCCAAAGAGCGAGAACGCTTCTCCTGAGGGTAAGTCTTGGATTAGTCTCTCAGATTTCATTCCTTCAAATATCTGTGATAGAATAGTTGGTGGGTTAGGAAGTGGAGTATGTGGGTATAATAGCTATTGTGAAACTGACGAAAATCATAGACCATCTTGCAAATGCCCACAAGGGTATCGAAGGGTTGATCCAAAAGATGAAATGAAAGGCTGCAGTCCAAATTTTGTTCCTCAAACATGCGAGGATTCTGATCTTGAAGCTAATAAATTCGATTTCTCTGTCATTGATAACACAGATTGGCCTAAAATTGATTATATGGGATACTCAGGGGAAGATGAGGATTGGTGTAGAACAGCTTGTTTGAATGATTGTTTTTGTGCTGCTGTGGTTTCTGAATCAGGGAATTGTTGGATGAAGAAGTTTCCTCTTTCATTTGGAAGAGTTAACCGTGATTACAACGGTAAATCTTTGATCAAATATAGGAAGGATAACTCTAGTTTGATAGCTACTGATCTTGTCATGAAATACAAGGACAAAACATTTGTGGTTATTGGATTAGCTCTTATTGGTGGCTCAGGTTGTCTGATTTTCATGTTCTTGCTGGTTAGTTTTCTGATTGTTTGTCGAAAGAGTAAGAACGGATATCGATCCTTGGTTATTTCCGGAAAGCTACCAGTTCTTGGAATGAACCTGAGAAGTTTTAGCTATGAAGAGCTAAACAAGGCCACAAATGGGTTCAAGGAGAAGCTGGGAAGTGGTGCTTTTGCTACTGTTTATAAAGGGATTGTTGACTC
Source organism: Cucurbita pepo subsp. pepo (assembly GCF_002806865.2). NCBI lineage: Eukaryota > Viridiplantae > Streptophyta > Magnoliopsida > Cucurbitales > Cucurbitaceae > Cucurbita > Cucurbita pepo. The sequence continues at coordinate 24,175 of NW_019646711.1, forward strand.
CATGGACAACGGCTTGGTAGCTGTTAAGCTATTGGATAATACAGTGAAAGAAGCAGACCAAGAATTCAAAGCTGAGGTCAGTGCTATAGCTCGAACGAACCACAAGAATTTGGTTCGATTGCTCGGTTTCTGTAATGAACAGCTACACAGACTGCTAGTTTATGAGTTCATGGCTAATGGGTCTCTAGCAGATTTTCTTTACGGACCGCCTTCAAACTGGAACAAGAGAATTCATCTGGCTATAGGAACTGCTAGAGGGCTTAATTATTTACATGAAGAGTGCAAAACTCAGATTATTCACTGTGATATTAAGCCTCAAAACATCCTTATTGATGACACTTTTTCTGCAAGAATTGCAGACTTTGGTTTAGCCAAACTCTTGAAGAAAGACCAGACTCGAACCGTGACCGCCATTAGAGGAACGAAAGGGTATGTGGCTCCAGAATGGTTCAGGAACCTCCCGATTACCGTGAAGGTAGATGTTTATAGCTTTGGAATTGTGCTGTTGGAGATCGTTTGTTGTAGAAGAAGCTTTGAAATGAAAGCGGAGGCTGAGGATGAAATGGTGTTGGCTGATTGGGCCTATGATTGCTTGATATCAAGGAAAGTTGAAAGGTTAGTAAGAAAAGATGAGGAAGCTAAGAAGGATATGAAAATGGTGGAGAAATTGGTTACCGTTGCCATTTGGTGCATTCAAGAGGAGCCATCTTTTAGGCCATCCATGAAGAAAGTCCTACAGATGCTTGAAGGTGTTGTTGAAGTTCCAGCTCCTCCTCATCCATCTTCATTCATCACCACAATTTAGTAACCATCGAGATCCATTCTCGAGCTATCTCTAGAGTGTCATTTCAGTGATTTTGTTTATTTTCCGTTGCTTGTTGTACTTCTGACACTTTGCTCGAGAGTATACGTTTTAATCTAACCTAGTTGCTGTATTTTTGTTGGAATTGTTAGGTCATTATTCTGTATCATAGTTAGAAACCGAGTCAAAGTAGGTTAAGCCGTACAAAACGTGATCAATGATTGACATCCAGATCGATGTTGAATGCATGAACATATAAAAATATCGACAAGTTTACGAAAATTTATAACTTAATCTAAGGGTAAAGGCATGCATCATTGACCAGAAATTCCAAGTCCCATTCAACCAAACTACTAATTTCCAAGTGCCTCTACTTTTCAGCTATTCCAAGTCTTTCAAAGTGGTTGAGAAG
>NW_019646712.1:0-1114 GCF_002806865.2 Cucurbita pepo subsp. pepo
TCCGATGTCTCTCTCGAATTTTCGTTTCACCTCTCGATTTGTGTATCAAAATGAGGGAGCATTTGAGATGGTTGTATGAACGAGGGGTATGAGAGAGAGTTGGTTGGATGAAGGTCCCACGTAACCTAATTTAGAAAATAATCATGAATTTATAATCAAAAAAATATTATCACTTTCATCCGGAGGTCTTTTGGGGAAGCCCAAAGCACACTCACGAGAGCTTATACTCAAAGTGAACAATTTAATATCATTACAAAGAGTAATAATCATTTAAGAGTCAGTTATTGATTAAAACCTCGCCATTTTGGACTCATTTGAAAATTTATTTCCCTTTTTTTATTTATTGAATTTAATTTTTTTAAACTTTCTTTAATCATCTTATTCTCAGAAGGTTGTCGGTACAACAGACAGACTTTCAATTCTCTTTAAACTTTTCTTAATCATTTTATTCTCAAAATGGTTCTGAGTCAGATATGGTCTCAATTCTTTAACACGATAATTGTCCTTGCAAGGGGGTTTTTAGTAAATTTACACCAAATAGAGTAAATTTAAGTGAAAACAAAAACAAATTATTTTGGAAGGTTTTGATAAGTTGTTGTATTTGGATGAAAGTTGCCAAGAACTGCGCAACTGCCCACGATCGACCTTTTTAATAATTATTTATAGTTTCAATATAAATTGTCCCTTTTAAAAAATAGATTTTTTTATTATTATTTTTTTTATATATAATTTAGTCAAAGGTGTCAACAGCTGGCAACATGACGTGGACAATACTTAATTTCACATGTATGCATGTTCTTCCACTTCTCATCTCCTTTCTCAATCCTATCTTTTCAACAATATTACTCTTCAAACTTTTTTTTTTTCAAAAATTTTAAAATATCCTTAAATTTAAAATATATATATATATATATATTAAGAATATCTAAGAGGACGGTTAGTATGCTTTCAAAACTAACATTAATATCCTTACATTTTTTAAAAAAAAAATTTAAAGTAATATATGGTATATATATATTTTTTTTTTTTTTTTTTTTTTTTTTTTTTTTTTTTTTTTTTTTTTTTTTTTTTTTTTTTTTTTTTTTTTTTTTTTTTTTTTTTTTTTTTTTTTTTT
>NW_019646712.1:1597-5258 GCF_002806865.2 Cucurbita pepo subsp. pepo
TGACCTAAATTAATTGAAATGAAGTATTAAAAAAATGAGTTGATTTTGCTGGTTTATTATTTAAATATGAGAAGTGAGAAGATATGGATGAAAATTGGGAGGACCAATCAAAATCTGTGGTGGAAGTCTCCATCTTTAAACAACAAGACCTGCATCTCTCCAAGAACAACCAGGAACAACAAAAATGGTGACCATAATCAGTGACCAGACTGAGATTCCGGCGCCGGCGGCCAAAGTTTGGGCGCTTTATGGCACCATTCACTTTGCTGATTTCCTCCAACTTCACCTCCCCAATATCATCAACAACGTCGAGCTCCTTGAAGGCGATGGCGGCCAAGGAACTCTTGTCCTTGTCACTTTTGCTCCCGGTGAGTACATTACTCGTTTACTACTCGATCTTTTCGGTATCGATTCTAATAAGTTCTTATCACAGTTAAAATGACTTCTGTCGTGTTCAAAATTATTTATACTATATTCTTAACCGACCCAAATTAATTTTGATTCATATCTTAAGTTAGTTTAGATAAAATTATTTAATTGTCAAAATTATAGTTTGACCCGATTTGAATTAGATTATATTTGAGTTTTTGATAAACGAATGAATGAAAGAATCGTCCTCTTGGTCTAATTTCTTTGTTTTCATTCTTTTCAATTATAAAACAAATAGTTCGGGGGGCAAAACACCCTAATACGAGCTTAAACGAAAGAAATGTCCTAGTTTAGAGTCGAGATGTATAATTTAGTCTAACGATAAGAAATTTTGATACCGTACAGATTTAGGGGGTATGAGATACAAAGAGAAGTTCGTGAAAATAGATAACGAACAGCGTATAAAAATAGCGGAGATGGTGGAAGGAGGGTACCTGGATCTTGGGTTCACTGTTTACAGGTTTTGTTTTGAGATAATTGAGAAGGATGAAGAGAGTTGCATTGTGAAATCATCGGTGGAGTATGAGTTGAAGGAAGAAGCTGCTGCAAATGTTTCATTAGCCAGTGTTCAACCTTTGATAGCCATAGCTCAAGCTGCCAAGAGCTATTTCCTCAATGCCCAACAGCCCACGGATGCATAATATCATTCATGGATCTCACTTTGTTGTGTGTTTAATTTTCAATAATGGAGGATTCCAAACTTGTGATCAAGTTTCTTTTCGTGGATTGATCAAATAATAATCTTCATTTGTAACTGCACGGTCTTTGATACTCATCAATGGCCGAGCTTAGAGATGTATGATTTCTGGATGTTTAGTGTGTTTGGAATAACTTTTAAAAAATTTCTTTAAGCACGAATGCGTTTGATAACTGTTTTGTTCTTTATTTTCTGTTCTTCAGAATGGAAAAAGTAAAATTTTCCCAACACGTGTTTGATAAATCTCAATGACTTAATAAACACAAAAACGAAAGATAAAGACTCGTTAGAAACTTTTTTAAACTCAAGGACTTCTTGCCAAGAACTAAACAGACAAACTTAAAATTCAAGAACTAATCGGGTAATTTAATCTTTCCCTACCTTTTTTCTTTCTTTACTACGAATAGTAGGAGTTGTACTCGCCATGTGAAATGATGAATGATGAAGGATGCATCTTTAGTTATAAATAGTCATCGAACTAGCATCATAATCATGTAAGAGATGTTTGAGAGTAAGTTTAGGATAGTTAATATAATATTGTTAGGTTCAAAATTACTCTCAAACATGTCTTTAATGGCTCGAAAACAATTTTGATTTCGATGATATGAAAGTCAGTGATAACAATTTCATCGAACTAAAAGTTTCACTCACATTTCCGGTACAGAGAAACATGACTCCTAAACATCCATAGGCAATGGGTTTATTCCTTTACCATGGCATGTCGTTTCACCTATAAGACCCCTCTAAGGATAAGAACAAGATTTACTTGATTCAGGTGNACTAAACAAACAAACTTAAAATTCAAGAACTAATCGGTTAATTTAATCTTTCCTTACCTTTTTTCTTTCTTTACTACAAATAGCAGGAGTTGTACTCAGCCATGTGAAATGATGAATGATGAAGGATGCATCTTTAGTTACAAATAGCCATCGAACTCGCATCATAATCATGTAAGAGATGTTTGAGAGTAAGTTTAGGATAGTTAATATAATATTGTTAGGTTCAAAATTACTCTCAAACATGTCTTTAATGGCTCGAAAACAATTTTGATTTCGATGATATGAAAGTCAGTGATAACAATTTCATCGAACTAAAAGTTTCACTCACATTTCCGGTACAGAGAAACATGACTCCTAAACATCCATAGGAAATGGGTTTATTCCTTTACCATGGCATGTCGTTTCACCTATAAGACCCCTCTAAGAATAAGAACAAGATTTACTTGATTCAGGAGAACATCCAGAAGATCCAACTATTTCATTTTGATTTCTTGACTTTGAGCAAGATTTCGAGATAAATAACAGCTTAGATATTGAGTTTTTTTTTAGAAAAATATGCTTACAAGTTTTACACCAGAACATCCCAGAGGGTTGCTGTCTCAGTCCACAGCCATGGCTTCCAGGCCTCCACTAGCATCGTCCACACCAATCTTGTTCTCCTCAGCTGTGATTCTCATTTCTTCCATTAAACTCTTCTGTTCATCCTCTATGGTGTTTTGCAACTCATCCACCTGCACCAATATCAGTTGAGGATCTCAAGTTTTAGGTAGAAAGTTTGTACGTAATCACAGTAAGACAACAGTTATTTAGACACAATACTACTGCTCGTATAGGATTTCAGAGAATATGGGAAAACCTCGTGCTTTACCATAATCACAAGAGAAAACAAACACACAGAATTTTTGCTTGAAAAATGTTGCAGCAGAGGACAATCTTCAAACAAACAGATTTTTTAGTTGTGACTACAATTTCTAGAGCTTTAAAAGGCCTCGCTATGTCCCATGGCCCCAATCATAAGCTCCTTCTTCCTCTAAAAGAATATTAATGAAAAAAACCTACACACAGTATATATACAAAATGTTAATTCAGATTAAAGTATATATACGTTGTCACAGCCCAAGGCCACCGCTAGCAGATATTGTCCTCTTTGGGCTTTCCTTTTTAGACTTCCCCTCAAGGTTTTTAAAACGCGTTTGCTAGGGAGAGGTTTTTACACCCTTATAAAAAATGTTTCGTTCTCCTCCCTAACTGACGAGGGATCTCACATATGTATTGGTTTAAGTAATTTCCAATAGGGAAGTTAAAAACACATACAGACATTTCCCTGGAAACTACCAACCAAGCACTACACCACAACTTACTCTATTCCCCCCAAAACAAATTATTGATAAACAACTCTTTTCCTTAAATTCAGGAGAAGCAGGGTGAATTTTGCTTTCTACTTGGTATTTTCTAGGCAGTCTCTAGTTGAATGTGAAACCCTTCGATCAAATGGCAGTGACAGAACGTTTTAACCCTACGAGGGAACAATGTAATAGATTCTTGAATGGCTAATAGTGGACCGTTAGATCTCTTACAAAGTGGCTGCAGCAATAACTCTTGAATAGATGCATTTAAAGGTATTTCATCTTGCTCAGAACCTCGTGGTAGACAAATGCTTCATGAAAATCCTCAGTTGGAAACTAAAGCATGCATGGGATAGTGGCTAGGAGAAAGAAGTGCCTTGTTGAAGATTTGATTCTAATGCAAATCAAGA
>NW_019646712.1:7183-25313 GCF_002806865.2 Cucurbita pepo subsp. pepo
CACTCTCCCATTTCCTCCCTCTCGCTGGCAACCTCGTTTGGCCTCATCACTCCCCGGAACCCCTTATTGTTTACAACCCTGGCGACTCTGTTTCCCTCACTATTGCTAAAACAGAGGCTGACTTCCACCATCTCTCTTCAAATCATGTCCGGAAGGCAAAGGAATCCCATTTCCTCGTACCCCAACTCCCAACATCCGACACCATTGCTCCAACCATGTCTCTTCAAATCACTCTATTCCCCAAAAGTGGATTCTCCATTGGCATCGTAACCAACCATGTGGTTGTTGATGGCAAAACATCCACCATGTTCTTGAAATCATGGGCTTCCATTTGTAGTACACTCAATTCTACTACTAATAATAATAATCTCCCCACCTTGCCATCTGAGTTGACACCATGTTTTGACCGAACAGCTGCAAGGGATCCAAATGGGTTGCAAAGATTATACGTTAAGTATTTTGGAATGTTCGTTCGTCAACACAAAATACTTGGACTTACCCCAAAAAGGGTCATCTCAAACGATGTGGTGTATGCCACATTTGAGCTTACACGCATTGACATAGAGAAGTTAAGGAGAAAAGTAGCAACAAATTCTACATCCACTCGTTATTTAACAACTTTTGTATTGACATTCTCCCTTATCTCGACGTGCATCGTCAAAGCGGAGCGAATTGAACAGAAAAGTAAGATTGCTTTGTTCTTCGCTATGGATATGCGGCCTCGTATGGGAGCTCTAGGGGGTCTCAATTATTTTGGTAATGGTGTGAGTACGTTGGGAGTGTTTTTGGAAGCGAAGGAATTGGAGGAAGAAAATGGGATGGCAATGGTTGCAAACAAGATTAGTGATAGAATGATGGAGATAGAGAGAAGTGTGAAGGAGAATAAAGTAGTGGAAATGGTGGAAGAGATTTTAGGTGGATGGGGGAGAGAGATGCCCATATCTAAAATGATTGGAGTGGGAGGATCGCCAAGGTTTGGAGTATATGAGATTGACTTCGGGTGGGGAAATAGTAAGAAAGTGGAGATGGCTTCGATGGACCCAAATGGGACTTTTTCTATGACGGAGAGTAGAAGTGGGAATGGAGGAGTGGAAGTTGGAATTGCTTTGCCTAATGATGTTATGAATGTTTTCTCTTCTTTGTTCTATGAGGAAGTCAAAGAATAGTGTTTCATAAATGGTTTAATCAAGCCACCAATTATGTGTTACTTTTCATGTTCTTTCATTGTCTATTTGATAGGTTAAGTTTAGATGTGGACTCTCTTTCTTTTCTCTATTGCTCTCACATGAGTTCGAGATGAACTTAGAGGTGAAATTAAGACGAGTGAAATCGTTTTTGTTAAGAATATTCCAAATAGTATCGAAAGAATAGTTTATATGAAGTTTGGAATAAGTTTTTTGATAAACTATTGATTCACTACTTATATATTTGAATGAGGGTTGGTCATGTTGATGCACCCTCTATGATATGATAACTTTACTTACTTTTTACTTTTAAAAGTGAAGACTATCTCTAGAAACTAACACGAGTGTTCTTAGCATACTTTGTCCTTACTCACCGTGCATTCTAGAAGAATTCTTAGAAAGTCACCCAATATAGAATTACTCTAAGCAAAGCACGTTTAACTATGAATTTGTTCCTATAATTGAGTCACTGAAAAGGAGAGTGCACGGTAACAACTCTACTTTTCTACTAAGATAAAGGAGCTACTACATGCATGACATAAGTGTGAAGTGTGAAATACTTCATTTAAAATAGTTCATAAATGATTTCATGGACTTAGGCCGTTTGAAGATAAAATCCTTAAAACAAAACAACTTAAATTTAATTAAATAAAGAGAAGAATAACATAATACTCTGATCTAACCTAATGGCTACAAAATAAAGAGTCGTGATGCCACCATCATATGTATAGGTGTGACTTACCTTTACCTAAAATGTAAGAGTATCAGATGGCTTGAGTATTTTTATAAAATACTCATTAAGTACCTTTACTATTTGGGTCAGAAAATGCAAATACATGCAACATGGTGGGACCAATCCTTTAAACATAGCATGGCCTTAAGCAACTTCCCAGGGGCATGGTAAGCTCGCATAACCCCTAGGTCTGGCTCATCATGGTGAGTGCTAGCTTGCTCGTCATCCATTAGGGCAACCCACAGGCCATGAAGTCGCCCGAGGTTGTGGGACGTTACCCCTTGGTACATGTCAGCTCCACTAGGTACCCACATGATCAACGACCTCCCATAGGACAGATCCTCTGTGGAGGGTAGCCACTGACTACCTGCATGATCAATGCCCTACCATAGAACAGATCCACCATGCAGGGTAATAACAATCAAAGAAAACTATAGTAGCAACAAATTCTTCCCCCAAAAACTTTCGTTACCAAAAGTTGTTTATTCTTCGTTTTCCCATGTCATCTTCGTTTTCCCAAATCGCCTCGTCGTCCCGATGGTTTTTCCATAGGGCCTTAACCAAAGGAATCACCTTATTTTGCAACTGTTTCACATCATGAGCCAGTATCCTAATAAGTTCCTCCTCGTATGATACACCCTCTCGGAGAGGGAATGACTCATGTTCTATGATGTACATAGGATTGAAAGTGTACTTTTACAGCATTGGGGCGTGGAACTCGTTATGTACGCCACATGCTTTATCCTCTCTAGGATTTTGGAGCGGCCTATGAATCTTGAACTCCACCATCCTTCTTGTAACTCCTAGGCTACAACGAGAATTAATTCTCTTCATTCTCCTGTTCAAGACGAACTTTCAAAATTTTATTAAAGAACTTAGAGGTCGAATTTGAGGATATGGTAGATGAGAATAATACTCAGAACAATTCCAAAAACCTAGAAAATTTTTAGTATGATGATCTTGATGTGTTTTCGTACCCTTTTTGTGAAGGAATTCGACTCGAATAGCGTCGGAAGGAGTTTTGATAAGCCTCCAAGAACGGTAAGAAAATTTAAACCCGAATGTTTGAGCACGATTATATTCTTTTCCGACGAAACTCCAATGATTCTGACACTATTTCCTCACACTACCGCTACGGTTCATCCTCTGGTGGTTTGTAACAACAATTCCACGACACTCCTACGTTCCCAAATCATTTCTTCCTCTCCGATGTCTCTCTCGAATTTTCGTTTCACCTCTCGATTTGCATATCAAAATGAGGGAGCGTTTGAGATGGTTGTATGAACTAGGGGTATGAGAGAGAGTTCGTTGGATGAAGGTCCCACGTAACCTAATTTAGGAAATAATCATGAATTTATAATAAAAAAAAATATTATCACTTTCATCCCGAGGTCTTTTGGGGAAGCCCAAAGCACACTCACCAGAGCTTATGCTCAAACTCAACAATTTAATATCGTTATAAAGAGTAGTGATCATTTAAGAGTCAGTTATTGATTAAAATCTCGCGAGTTTGGACTCATTTGAAAATTTATTTCCCTTTTTTCATTTATTGAATTTAATTTTTTTAAACTTTCTTTAATCGTCTTATTCTCAGAAGGTTGTTGGTTCAGACAGACTTTCAATTCTCTTTAAACTTTTCTTAATCATTTTATTCCCAAAATGGTTCTGAGTCAAATATGGTCTCAATTCTTTCATGTAACGTAACACGATAATTGTCATTACAAGGGGGTTTTTAGTAAATTTACACCAAATAGAGCAAATTTAAGTGAAAACAAAAACAAATTATTTTGGAAGGTTTTGATAAGTTGTTGTATTTGGATGAAAGTTGCCAAGAACTGCGCAACTGCCCACGATCGACCTTTTTAATAATTATTTATAGTTTCAATATAAATTGTCCCTTTTAAAAAATAGATTTTTTTATTATTATTTTTTTTATATATAATTTAGTCAAAGGTGTCAACAGCTGGCAACATGACGTGGACAATACTTAATTTCACATGTATGCATGTTCTTCCACTTCTCATCTCCTTTCTCAATCCTATCTTTTCAACAATATTACTCTTCAAACTTTTTTTTTTTCAAAAATTTTAAAATATCCTTAAATTTAAAATATATATATATATATATATTAAGAATATCTAAGAGGACGGTTAGTATGCTTTCAAAACTAACATTAATATCCTTACATTTTTTAAAAAAAAAATTTAAAGTAATATATGGTATATATATATTTTTTTTTTTTTTTTTTTTAATTAATTAACTGATTTTGCTTTATTTATTAGTTTATTAATATTTATTTTAACATGGTTTGGTAAATATTAAAATTAAAAACTTCCCATCCTAACCTAAGTCTAAGAAAATAAATGCAACTATCCTATGCATGTACCATGATTTCGAATTGCGATGTCGTCGTTAACCGTACACGGATGTCTTACCTTTACTTGAAATAGAAATAACACGTGACTTGAATATTTTAAGAAATAATAAGTGACCCCATTGTTGGGGTTAGATGCAAACCCATATAATCATAAGTGAGATCTATCATATCTGTCTATCCNGTCTCCATCTTTAAACAACAAGACCTGCATCTCTCCAAGAAGAACCAGGAAGAACAAAAATGGTGACCAAAATCAGTGACGAGACTGAGATTCCGGCGCCGGCGGCCAAAGTTTGGGCGCTTTATGGCACCATTCACTTTGCTGATTTCCTCCAACTTCACCTCCCCAATATCATCAACAACGTCGAGCTCCTTGAAGGCGATGGCGGCCAAGGAACTCTTGTCCTTGTCACTTTTGCTCCCGGTGAGTACATTACTCGTTTACTACTCGATCTTTTCGGTATCGATTCTAATAAGTTCTTATCACAGTTAAAATGACTTCTGTCGTGTTCAAAATTATTTATACTATATTCTTAACCGACCCAAATTAATTTTGATTCATATCTTAAGTTAGTTTAGATAAAATTATTTAATTGTCAAAATTATAGTTTGACCCGATTTGAATTAGATTATATTTGAGTTTTTGATAAACGAATGAATGAAAGAATCGTCCTCTTGGTCTAATTTCTTTGTTTTCATTCTTTTCAATTATAAAACAAATAGTTCGGGGGGCAAAACACCCTAATACGAGCTTAAACGAAAGAAATGTCCTAGTTTAGAGTCGAGATGTATAATTTAGTCTAACGATAAGAAATTTTGATACCGTACAGATTTAGGGGGTATGAGATACAAAGAGAAGTTCGTGAAAATAGATAACGAACAGCGTATAAAAATAGCGGAGATGGTGGAAGGAGGGTACCTGGATCTTGGGTTCACTGTTTACAGGTTTTGTTTTGAGATAATTGAGAAGGATGAAGAGAGTTGCATTGTGAAATCATCGGTGGAGTATGAGTTGAAGGAAGAAGCTGCTGCAAATGTTTCATTAGCCAGTGTTCAACCTTTGATAGCCATAGCTCAAGCTGCCAAGAGCTATTTCCTCAATGCCCAACAGCCCACGGATGCATAATATCATTCATGGATCTCACTTTGTTGTGTGTTTAATTTTCAATAATGGAGGATTCCAAACTTGTGATCAAGTTTCTTTTCGTGGATTGATCAAATAATAATCTTCATTTGTAACTGCACGGCACGGTCTTTGATAGTCATCAATGGCCGAGCTTAGAGATGTATGATTTCTGGATGTTTAGTGTGTTTGGAATAACTTTTAAAAAAATTCTCTAAGCACGAATGCGTTTGATTACTGTTTTGTTCTTTATTTTCTGTTCTTCAGAATTAGCGTGGATAATTACAATAATCATCGTGGAAAAAGTAAAATTTTTCCAACACGTGTTTGATAAATCTCAATGACTTAATAAACACAAAAACGAAAGATAAAGACTCGTTAGAAACTTTTTTAAACTCAAGGACTTCTTGCCAAGAACTAAACAGACAAACTTAAAATTCAAGAACTAATCGGGTAATTTAATCTTTCCCTACCTTTTTTCTTTCTTTACTACGAATAGTAGGAGTTGTACTCGCCATGTGAAATGATGAATGATGAAGGATGCATCTTTAGTTATAAATAGTCATCGAACTAGCATCATAATCATGTAAGAGATGTTTGAGAGTAAGTTTAGGATAGTTAATATAATATTGTTAGGTTCAAAATTACTCTCAAACATGTCTTTAATGGCTCGAAAACAATTTTGATTTCGATGATATGAAAGTCAGTGATAACAATTTCATCGAACTAAAAGTTTCACTCACATTTCCGGTACAGAGAAACATGACTCCTAAACATCCATAGGAAATGGGTTTATTCCTTTACCATGGCATGTCGTTTCACCTATAAGACCCCTCTAAGAATAAGAACAAGATTTACTTGATTCAGGAGAACATCCAGAAGATCCAACTATTTCATTTTGATTTCTTGACTTTGAGCAAGATTTCGAGATAAATAACAGCTTAGATATTGAGTTTTTTTTTAGAAAAATATGCTTACAAGTTTTACACCAGAACATCCCAGAGGGTTGCTGTCTCAGTCCACAGCCATGGCTTCCAGGCCTCCACTAGCATCGTCCACACCAATCTTGTTCTCCTCAGCTGTGATTCTCATTTCTTCCATTAAACTCTTCTGTTCATCCTCTATGGTGTTTTGCAACTCATCCACCTGCACCAATATCAGTTGAGGATCTCAAGTTTTAGGTAGAAAGTTTGTACGTAATCACAGTAAGACAACAGTTATTTAGACACAATACTACTGCTCGTATAGGATTTCAGAGAATATGGGAAAACCTCGTGCTTTACCATAATCACAAGAGAAAACAAACACACAGAATTTTTGCTTGAAAAATGTTGCAGCAGAGGACAATCTTCAAACAAACAGATTTTTTAGTTGTGACTACAATTTCTAGAGCTTTAAAAGGCCTCGCTATGTCCCATGGCCCCAATCATAAGCTCCTTCTTCCTCTAAAAGAATATTAATGAAAAAAACCTACACACAGTATATATACAAAATGTTAATTCAGATTAAAGTATATATACGTTGTCACAGCCCAAGGCCACCGCTAGCAGATATTGTCCTCTTTGGGCTTTCCTTTTTAGACTTCCCCTCAAGGTTTTTAAAACGCGTTTGCTAGGGAGAGGTTTTTACACCCTTATAAAAAATGTTTCGTTCTCCTCCCTAACTGACGAGGGATCTCACATATGTATTGGTTTAAGTAATTTCCAATAGGGAAGTTAAAAACACATACAGACATTTCCCTGGAAACTACCAACCAAGCACTACACCACAACTTACTCTATTCCCCCCAAAACAAATTATTGATAAACAACTCTTTTCCTTAAATTCAGGAGAAGCAGGGTGAATTTTGCTTTCTACTTGGTATTTTCTAGGCAGTCTCTAGTTGAATGTGAAACCCTTCGATCAAATGGCAGTGACAGAACGTTTTAACCCTACGAGGGAACAATGTAATAGATTCTTGAATGGCTAATAGTGGACCGTTAGATCTCTTACAAAGTGGCTGCAGCAATAACTCTTGAATAGATGCATTTAAAGGTATTTCATCTTGCTCAGAACCTCGTGGTAGACAAATGCTTCATGAAAATCCTCAGTTGGAAACTAAAGCATGCATGGGATAGTGGCTAGGAGAAAGAAGTGCCTTGTTGAAGATTTGATTCTAATGCAAATCAAGATAAAGCCTCCTTTTTTTTTTTCTTTTAATAAGAAACAGGTTGTATTGCCATCACCAGAAGCATTGAGATGGGATTGTTACAAAAGCATTCTATATTCGTATGACATCACCAGAAGCATGAAGTTGTACATTGCTACAAAAAATGTTGTACCTTATTTTATGAGAAACAAATACCTTCAATTCATTGGATGAGGTGAACTTACAAAGAGGGGGGAAATGCCAAAAGGATATACAAAAAACTATGCCAATATGTCAGAGAAGTAAGGTTGTAGTCCCAAATATATGGGGAGAATTTACACCAAGTGAAATCGAATGTTATTGTTGTTATGGTATAGGAAGCTTTTGTTGATAAAGACGCACAAGACCTCCTTTTCCTTNTGCCTTGTTGAAGATTTGATTCTAATGCAAATCAAGATAAAGCCTCCTTTTTTTTTTTCTTTTAATAAGAAACAGGTTGTATTGCCATCACCAGAAGCATTGAGATGGGATTGTTACAAAAGCATTCTATATTCGTATGACATCACCAGAAGCATGAAGTTGTACATTGCTACAAAAAATGTTGTACCTTATTTTATGAGAAACAAATACCTTCAATTCATTGGATGAGGTGAACTTACAAAGAGGGGGGAAATGCCAAAAGGATATACAAAAAACTATGCCAATATGTCAGAGAAGTAAGGTTGTAGTCCCAAATATATGGGGAGAATTTACACCAAGTGAAATCGAATGTTATTGTTGTTATGGTATAGGAAGCTTTTGTTGATAAAGACGCACAAGACCTCCTTTTCCTTGCTGAAAGGATGACCCATGAAGCTCATTTCTAAAAGAGTGATTGTGTCATTTGCAAAATCAGTGTAAAGATTGAAGGCCTAAAATATTTTAACCCGGAACGGCTTGGCAAAATGGTAGATTTTCACTGTGAGTCTGCTAGACAAACCCAATAGCCATAAGCACGCTGTTTAAGAAGGTCTCATAGGTAGATTTGGTCTCATTGAAAGTCCTGTGATTTCTCTACAGCCATAGATTCCAAAGCAAGGCTTTCACTATATTTATCTAAATCGTTTGTTCTTCATTCATGAAGGGATTCCTCTCCAAAAGACGGAATACTAAAAGTTACTTCTTTATCAAATCAAATTTTCCTACCATCTCAGCACCTAACAACTTCTTTTGATTGAGTTATTAATCCCTATTTATTATTAAGGGATACGGAATTCATAACATAAGGTAGGTCAAAACCCCCTTTCTTGCTTGAACTCAGCCAATCAAAAATCCTTCAATTCGAAGAAGACAATAAAAAAGACAATAATAGAAGAAATCCTACTTTCAGACATTATCTTAATGGGTAATTATATGTAATGATCCATAAATGCAGTTTAATTGGATCTACAAACGTATTAAAATCCGAGCATAGAATTCTTTCTATAAATCTTTGTACTGGAATTGACGACCAACCACTACGAATATTAGAGTAAACTAGCAAAACTCTAATAGAACCATTCTCATTCTTCCTTAAAATGAGCCAAAGATTGGGGGTTCAAGCACTGATACCATATACATCTCAATCTTCTTCGTGCAACAATCAGTCTTAAGAATCCCTGAACAATTCAAAAGTGAAAAAATGGCGGTGGGGGAGAATCCAAGGTCTAAACTAATGAATCATCAAACAAAGAGACCAAAATTTTCATTTTAAGAGTACAATTAAAGAATATAACTAAGAAAACAATGCTGAAGGAAACATACCACATGCAACAGAAGTGCAAATTGTTTCTTGCGAAGCTCCAGCATCCTTGAACTAGCTGTGTTCTCCGCATCAAGTGCCGCAATCTCTTTCTCTAACTCCAGAATAGTCTTTTGTGTCACAGACCTGGGTGGCTGTGCTGCTACAAGTTTCCTAATTGCCTCACACTCCTCCTTGTGTTGCCTCTCAATTTTGCTTTCTTCAAGCTGCTTCTTAAGATCTTCAATATCATCCTGAGCTAACAAAATTTGTCTGTTTATCTCATCCTTAAACTCATGGAAACTCTCCTTTTCCCTAATATTTGCATCCACAACTGCTTTACTCTTCAGCAAAGGAATTTCAAACGTGGATAGCTCTTGTAAGAAAGCTCTGGAAAGCTTCTCACAATCATCATGATTACTCCCATCCTTTTCAATCTCAAGAACAAAGGAAGTGAACTTCTTCTGGAGCTTCTTCAATGGAGGTTCCCCCCTTGTGGTCGTTGTACGGGTGAGAAGCCTGTGTTTTATAATAACATCATCTTCGAGTGGCCCAAAAGCATAACTTGCTGCCACTGCTTCCCCTCGGGTGGAGACTTTCCTCCCTCTCACCGACATAATCTACTTCTCACTCAGATCCTGGAACACAAATGCTGAAGCATAAGAACTTACAAATTGAAATGGAGAACCAACAGCAAGTTAGAATCGAAGAAGAAGAAGAAGGTGACTCTTTCTGATAGATTTCTAGGTCTACAGAAACAGTGTCAATGGAAGATGAAGAAAAAGCGAAATTGAACCGAAAAAGAAATCGATGGAGAGAAAATGAACAGATGATAATGAAGAGACTACCGATAATTTAAATCGCAGAGAGAGGGAGAGAGGGAGAGAGGGAGAGAGAGACGTACTTGAGATCGGAAGCCATAGCTGGTTATGCCATTGTTCTGCAACTCTAGGGCTGCCCCATTCCAATGGGGGAATCTCTAAACCCTAATTTTATCAAGATCGGGTATGGATCGTTCCAAAATATTCGGTTTCATGAGATTTACAATAGGCACATCTCACTGAATCCAATTTATGTTGCTCCCGATGGTGCTCGTTGCTCGAATTGGGTCGGGTTATGACATTTTTTAGAACTATTTATGTTGAGCCCATTCCAACTAGGTCGGGGAATCTCTAATCCCTGATTTCAACAAGATTGGGTCTGAATTGTTCTAAAATATCCGGCTTCACGAGATTTACAATGGGCACATCTCACTGAATCCAATTTATGTTGCTTCTGATGGTGCTCGTCGCTCGAATTGGGTCGGGTTATGACATTTTTTAGAACTATTTATGTTGAGCCCATTCCAATCAGGACGGTGAATCTCTAAACCCTGATTTCAACAAGATCGGGTCTGAATCGTTCCAAAATATCCGACAGATTTACAATAAACACATCTCACTCAATTCAATGAATTCAATTTATGTCGTTTCTAATGGTGCTCGTTGCTCGAATTGGGTCGGGTTATGACATTTTTTAGAACTATTTATGTTGCTTCTAATAATGTTCGTTGCTCAAATTGGATCGGGTTATGACATTTTTTAGAACTATTTTAATTTTTTTCATTTATCGAATGCAAATAACTCTTATTAAATAATGACTTCATTCGATTTAAAATTTTATTTATAATAAAAATAAATATTAATTAAAAATTATTTTTTAAGAGGGTGAAGAATAAATATATTATATATATATATATATATATATAATTGTATTTTACGTAAAAATGTATATTTTTAAAATTAATAATAAAATTGAGTCCATAAATAACTAAATACTTAAAAAATAAACCCAACCCAAATCGAGTAGGTAATCAAGTTTTTTGAACACCTGATCACTTTTTCAAATATTTATACATAATTATCCTAATTTCATTATAAAGATTAATTTCAAATATTATAAAAAGTAGTACCGTATAAAATATAAAATTGTGTTAAAATGATATGATAGAAAGCAACGTCTTTACCGATCCATCTCTCAAGACCCGATCTTACTGGTAAGTACTGCAAGATTTCGTACATTAAAAATCACGTCAATAATATAGAGAAGAAAAAAGCAGAGATGACATCAAGTCCGCATTACACACGTGCTACAATGGCAAGTTGATAAAAGAGAATCGAAAGTTAAAGAATTAGGGATGCATAAGGCTCACTTTCATATTAAACATCACCAAAGTTTATTACATTTGAGAACAGACTATCATCACATTAGTATATATATATATATATACGTTTTAAACTACAATAAATTATAAAGAGTAGAAGGAAGGAAGAGTAGGCGCGAACAGTGAGCGGTTTCCTTCTCGGTGCTTCACATCATATCATCAAATTAAACACATTCATATCCACTGCTCTCGACCACCAGATTTCTCTTGCTCTGTGCCATCGATATAAGGCTGTGAGATTCTTTACATTTGGGCCATTTTGACACCTTCCTTTTCTCATTCTTCCTCAGCCTTGAAGTTACACACTTTATACCATCCCTTAAATAACTCACCATGAAACTCACAACCTCTCTGCACGTAGTATACGAAACGAACCGATTAAAAAAAGAGCGAATGTAAGCTTGAAGGTTTAGAAGATCTCTAGCTTAGAAGTTTTGGAACCATCCGACATTTGTATTGACAAACGGAACGTTTCCAAATAAAATAAACTGAAATGTACGTTTTAGAAGTTCTAGTAACAATTAGTATTTGATTGATACTAGTTGATGGAATCAGACTGGTAATAGTGAATGAGATTCTTGGTCTTTCTAGCACTCCCTCTCTTAAATCTCTTCTTTAAGGTCCAGTTCCTAATGTAATAGATTTTCTTTCACCTGGTTCTGTCCCTTGCATCATTTCTTTCCCCTTCTATCTGTTTTCTACCCAACCACCAACATGTTCTCCATCTCTCCCGCTCTATCCTTTTTCAGTCTACTCTCTATTGTCCGGTTCCTCCTCTAAGATCCCACGTCGGCTGGTCGGCTGGAGTGAGGAACAAAGAATTCTTTGTAAAGGTGTGGAAACCTCTCCCTAGCAAATGCATTTTAAAACCTTGAGGGGAAGCCTGTAGAGGAAAAGCTCAAAGAGGACAATATCTACTAGCAGTAGGCTTGGGCCGTTACAAATGGTATCAGAACCAGACACTGGCGGTGTACCAGCGAGGACGCTGGGCCCCGAAGGGGAGTGGATTGTGTGATCCCATATCGGCTAGAGAGAGAAACAAAGCATTCTTTATAAAGGTGTGGAAAGCCCAAAGAGGACAATATCGACTAGCAGTGGGTTTGGGCTGTTACACCTCCCCTCTTACCTTACCACCCAAAAATGAGACCTATTGTCGCCAACCACCCAAAATTTACACGTTTACATGAACTTCAGATTCGTCAGACTGTAACAAGTTTGAATAAGAGTATTTCAGGTCTTTCTAGTCCAAAGTTTTGGTAAAAGATTGAGATAAGTTGTTTCCTCTACAGTTGACATGTTTCAGGTCTTTCTAAGTGTCAAAAGATTCTTGATGAGGTTAGGCAAAAGAGGACCACCACATCAAAGAGTGTCATTCTCAGCAAGCATGCAATCACATATAAGCCTTAAAGGTAGTTGATATTTGGTACTTACAATAGAGAGCATGGAGACCGACCACCATTCACGTAGTAGACGAACAGGTAAGAATCATAATGCTGGCCATTGATAAAGTAAAAGCCCGACAGTCTTCGTAGGCACTTGAATGACATTTTCTTGTAGAATTTGATAGCAGTATTATTGTATGAAATTACATGCAAATAAACTGCTCGGCAACTCGGGATGCTTGAGGCGTATTTAATTACCTTTTGAACAAGTGAACTAGCTGGCAATTCAATATTTGTAAACATGACATTAGTGTAAAAAAAACAATATCGAATATAACTCCGAGAAACTCGTACCTATCCCAAGGTTTCTGTAGCTTTCCACTACTCCAAGTGTAAGAATGTATACTAGAGTTTCATCCGTGGTTAATGAATCATGCCGAAGTAAATCAGATAACTACAAGACATTTAAGCAAGTATAAATATACCCAGTTTTCAGCATCCAAGACAGGTGATTTCAGTTGTCAAAGTAGCTAAAAGACATTGTTAAGAGATTAGTGTAAATCAATTCTACAAAGTATACACCCACCAATTACAAACTCAACTTACTGACCACATGCTTAAAGAATTCCTCAACAGGAACTCTATGTAACTTCCTAGAAAAGGAAGAAAGACCAAACTTCAAACAAACATGTCCTTTCTCCTACAGCCAGCATATGCTCAAAGTTGTGGAATCTCTCTCAAAGCCAACCAACCATGGTGTTTGTACCAATGAATTTAAAGTCCTAATCACTTGCACTTAATTACATTGTTCGGAGGAAGCAATATATCGTACAATCTCCAAAAATGAACAAAAATCTCTCTGCTGATCTTTAAATTTATATAGTTGTTTTTCTCTATCCAAAGGAGTCAAAGAATAGCACTAGTGGCTTTTTTCCAATGGACCTCCGACTAACCCCCTAAACTACCAATCCGAAAAGCCTCTAGGAACACCATGTTGATATCTATAAGAACACACCAAACAAATCCAACATGCAGTAGAAAACTGAACAGAGTGGAGAAAAATGACAACTAATGCATAAGTGTCAATTCCAATTTTCTCAAATGTCCCCAAAGGGACACTAATGGATAAGTGATCTACAGAATCTTCTTCTCTTTTGTAGTTCCAGCATACTTGAGGGGAGGAGAAGGATGTGGGTTTCCTTTCTGTAGTTTATTTTGAGCATTTTGGTAGGCTATGGACCACAAGAACTTGATTTTTTGGAATTTAACTATCCAAACAAAGATTAAGTAATGAACTTTTCTGGCTTTGCATTCACAGCGTTGAAGACAAACATTATCTAATATGGTGGAAAACATACCCGAGGGTTCTATATACCACATCAAAAGGTCCTCACGTTGACTAGGAATGTATTCCTTATTAGCTTAGTAGTTAGAGGCCAAGCACTCTCCAAACAACTAAAGGTCCAACCAAGATCATCCACCTTCCAATAGTCTGCAATTGTTCTTTCTTTGGACAAAGTAATGGTTAAGGAAAACAATGCTCGAAGGAGCCAAATGTCAAAAGTCCTACCCAAATTTTACACTAATGCCATTGCCAACTTGAAAGCAACATATTCTTGCCAGAACTCACTACATTTGACTAAAGAAAACCGAGAGCATCAAGACCCAAGAGCAGCGGTTCAGCCAATTAAGAGATCAACTGAATTGATTCAGGTCATAAATATTGATAACAATCTCCCTCCACACTTGAAGAGGAAAGCAATATTTTTTATTTTGATATCGTCAATGTTTAGTCCACCCAAACTTCTTCCTTCCACAAAGACCTCCAGATATGTCCAAAGATCTTACCAGTATGATCTAAGGTTTCACTGTTAAGAAGAGATCACGGCCTAAATGTTTCTTTCAGAGGCAGATTATAATAAAAACAACACCAATGTGACCAAACACCAAAGGTGTAATAACCCAAGCTCACCGCTAGCAGATATTGTACTCTTTGGGCTTCCCCCAAACTGTGACGCCCCTAGTTTTCCTAACCTAATAAATGACGTCAACCCATGCATGCTTAAGTCATAAATGCGGAAATTCATAATAAACATCTTTAAAGTAAGGCTATGGAAGTCAGAATGGAGCATAATAGGGCAGTTGAATGTTTTGATTTTAAATTAGTGGATGAGAGGACGCATTGGATTTCAGTCAGTTGTTGTTAGGTGTTTTTCTTAAGCTTGATTTACATTTAAAACTATGTTAAGCTGAATTTCATGTTTTGAGTTGCTTATGTAAGTCTATGGTCTTATTTTAAAGATGTTTATTACGAATTTCCGCATTTATGACTTAAGCAAGCATGGATTGATGTCACTAATTAGATTAAGAAAAGTAGGGGCGTCACAAAAGGTCTCCCTATAGGAACTAATACTTGCATAACATCAGACATGGCGGAACAGTTTCAGCTTGAAGGCAAGGTCAATGAAACAGCTATGATAACATTATCTCCCAATAAGCATGATGTATTTCAAGTGATCTTAAAACCTTTTTTGGTATCATGTTAACTCTGAAAATGGAAAAATGATATTCAAATCTATTAGCTTTACACCAAAAGGTTTATACATCCAAATGCTCAAAGGTCTTGAATTAAAACAGCTTAAACTTTCTTTCTAGTATGAAAAAGAAAATATAAGACTAACCATCAAGCATATATAAAGGTAAAACGTCGACCAACCTAGAAATTGAAGCGCTAACGCCAACCCAAGAACGATTGACTATCTAAGATACTAACAAATCCTTTACTTTGAAAAGCAAGAAAATTTCAATCCTAAAGGAATTCACTTCCTGAATCCATTCAGATACTTCAATTAAGGTAAAACCAACCTCACTTTCTTTAGCCAGAACAGTTCGTGCAGTCACAAATCCAATAAGCTCATCAGTTCTACCATCTGGTCTATTATGATCGACCGCTGCCCATGCCACAATGTCACGCCCATTAACAACATTATGAAAAAACTCCGCCTCATACCTGAGAAATATACGCACATGTTAACTTCAAAAACACATCTCAAAATCAAAATGAACCAAACCCTCAATCGGATTCACATACCGGATCGGAAACAAATTACCATGAATTTGCTCCAAAACTTCAAGGTCTGAGGGTTCAATTGGCCGATAACATATAATTGGACAGTCGATGGCTTTGGATTTTACCATTGCAAAAGATTTCAATCCCCAGCAAAGAATTTATATGCTCGCAAAACTCGACCTACAAATTCACTTTCCATTTATAAACATCAGCCTCATATGCTATGCAATTATTCCTGTGCAAATCGAGAAGGCAACCATATTCGTCAACAATTGTCCTGCCCTTTCATCGGAAGCAATAAAAAAAGTAATTTACCTGAGACGGATTGATGCAGCTCCCAGTGGTGAACAGAAACAGATTCAACATTGTGGTCAATTTGACGGCTGAACAGCCCACCTACTTCATCTGGTAGAATCAATAATGGCGTTAAAGAGAGAAGAAGACACAGCTTATTAGGGCTTTGGTTCTTACGTAACAACCCCCAATTGAAATTCCCTTTGAAAAAACACATTTTTATTCCCCAAATTTTGGAGCTTCAATTCTTAACGTGTTAATATGTTTGTTCTTAGGCTAAATTTGCAATTTATTCCATATTAATTTGCTTAAATTTCATAAATATGTTTCATATTTTAATATATATATACATCACTGGAGAGGTTCGAGATCTGAATTTTCACCTCATTTGTTATTGAACGAAGAATTTGTGAATATGGATGACATCATAAAATCTCGATATGTTTTAACACTAATTTTTAATTTATACGTGTACTCTTGAAAGTTATAATATTGTTCGGGACCATTTGATTCGTTTAACGAAAGGATAAACTCATAATTTATACGTTTTTTTTTTCTCGTCTTAAATGGAAGTAATTTTAAGAAAGAAAAGGAAAGAAAGGAAGCTAAGAAACGAACATAAGTATAACATTCTCCTTTTCCTATTGAGTGGTCGTGTTAAGTTCTTAATATTCCCTCCAAATAGTAAGAATGAAAGATATCTTCATCGTAAATACCTAACGACGAAGATAAGAACTAAAGAAATGGAAAGGAAAGTTACGTGAAAAGGAACCTCGAGTTTTTGGACTGGTCGGGTTAACTGATGTGAATCATTCTTCTTCANTATTCCCCAAATTTTGGAGCTTCAATTCTTAACGTGTTAATATGTTTGTTCTTAGGCTAAATTTGCAATTTATTCCATATTAATTTGCTTAAATTTCATAAATATGTTTCATATTTTAATATATATATACATCACTGGAGAGGTTCGAGATCTGAATTTTCACCTCATTTGTTATTGAACGAAGAATTTGTGAAGATAGATGACATCATAAAATCTCGATATGTTTTAACACTAATTTTTAATTTATACGTGTACTCTTGAAATTTATAATATTGTTCAGGACCATTTGATTCGTTTAACGAAAGGATAAACTCATAATTTATACGTTTTTTTTTTCTCGTCTTAAATGGAAGTATTTTTAAGAAAGAAAAGGAAAGAAAGGAAGCTAAGAAACGAACATAAGTATAACATTCTCCTTTTCCTATTGAGTGGTCGTGTTAAGTTCTTAATATTCCCTCCAAATAGTAAGAATGAAAGATATCTTCATCGTAAATACCTAACGACGAAGATAAGAACTAAAGAAATGGAAAGGAAAGTTACGTGAAAAGGAACCTCGAGTTTTTGGACTGGTCGGGTTAACTGATGTGAATCATTCTTCTTCATTGTTTTAAGATTATTCGACCATGTTATCGACTATTTTTGTGAGATTCCACATCGGTTAGAGAGGAGAACGAAGCATTGCTTATAAGGGTGTGTAAATGTCTCTCTATTAGACGCGTTTTAAAACTTTGAGGAGGAAATCCAAAGATGACAAGCGGTGGGCTTGTGCTATTACAAATGGTATTAGAGCCAGACATAGAGCGGTGTGCTGTTGGGCCCTCAAGGGAGGTAGACTATGAGATCCCACATCAGTTGAAGAGGAGAACGAAACATTGCAAATAAGGGTGTGGAAATCTCTCCCTACTAGATGCGTTTTAAATAAAGTGAATTTTACGATCGTTAATCTAAATCCAATAAACTAAGAATACTCTGGCTATAGTACGATTACTTGAACTATATGTAGAGACATAAGAGTGGATCAAGTTCAAGTATATAGTCAAAATGATCTATAGTA
>NW_019646713.1:0-11898 GCF_002806865.2 Cucurbita pepo subsp. pepo
ATCTGATATTTCGCAGTTCTTCTCGTCCAGTATCTCCTCAAGATCCTGTACTGCTAATATCAACTCGGTGTTTGATTCCTGCGTCTTCTGTAGCTGTAACCGGAGATTGACATTCAATTCTTTCTCATAATTCAGTTCTTGTCTCATTTCTTCTAAGACAGCCCGCAGATCGTCCGTTGTTATGATATGATCAGATTGAATCGACCACTTCCATGCCAATGTCTGATCCTCTTCATGAGTAGTTGATTTGCGAGAGACCGGGGCGTGGCTTAATGGTGAAAGGAAGCCATTAGGTTGGTGATGGATGTTGTTCGTAATCCCATTTTCTATTGGACTGTCAAGTCCAGAGCTGCTCTCGGAACTTGATAACTCACCATTTACTTCACCGTTCTTTTCAGCTTCATCACTTAATCCATCCTGTAAAATAAAGAGGAGAGAGATTTGATTCAAAGTAACATTGACACCAACCTTACCGCGAGTAGATATTGTCAGTTTTAGCCTGTTACGTATCATCGTNTAAAATAAAGAGGAGAGAGATTTGATTCAAAATAATATTGCCATCAAGCTTATCGCGAGTAGATATTGTCAGTTTTAGCCTGTTACGTATCATCGTCAGCCTCATGATTTTAAAACGTGTCTATTAGGGAGTTTCCACACCCATATAAGAATGTTTCGTTTCTCCTTCCACTCGACGTGGAATCTCACAATCCACCTCCTTTGAGGCAAGCGTCCTCGCTGGCACACCGCCTGGTGTCTGGCTCTGATACCATTTATAACAGCCCAAGCTCACCACTAGTAGATATTATTCGTTTTAGCCTATTATGTATCGCCGTCAGCCTCATGGTTTTAAAACGCGTCTATGAGGGAGAGGTTTNGATTTTAAAACGTGTCTATTAGGGAGTTTTCACACCCATATAAGAATGTTTCGTTTCTCCTTCCACTCGACGTGGGATTTCACAATCCACCTCCTTTGAGGCAAGCGTCCTCGCTAGCACACCGCCTGGTGTCTGGCTCTGATACCATTTATAACAGCCCAAGCTCACCACTAGTAGATATTATTCGTTTTAGCCTATTATGTATCGCCGTCAGCCTCATGGTTTTAAAACGCGTCTATGAGGGAGAGGTTTCCACATCCTTACAAGGAATGTTTCATTCTCCTCTCCAACCGACGTGGGATCTCACACTAAGTTAACTTGTGGATTGGACCCTTTCCATAATCTGAATCAAACCTTAGCTGAATGTAAAGGATGGGGAAAAAAGTGAACAAGAAAAGAAAACGCAGTTTTGGCGTACTGGGGAGGAAATCTTACTTCAGTGTAATTGTTCTTGTTTATATCCTCATTNTCACATCCTTACAAGGAATGTTTCATTCTCCTCTCCAACCGACGTGGGATCTCACNCCACATCCTTACAAGGAATGTTTCATTCTCCTCTCCAACCGAAAACTTGTGGATTGGACCCTTTCCAAAATCTGAATCAAACCTTAGCTGAATGTAAAGGATGGGGAAAAAAGTGAACAAGAAAAGAAAACGCAGTTTTGGCGTACTGGGGAGGAAATCTTACTTCAGTGTAATTGTTCTTGTTTATATCCTCATTGTTCAAGTAGCTGCTTAAGCTCTCATGTTGAGATCTACTTTGTAAACCTTCAAATTCTTCCAAATCTCTGAAAAAAATTTCCCAAACAGAGCAGATTTAACCCCCATGTTCTATAAGAAAACAGTCAAGAAACTTATAAACTCTAATTCACCATCTTATTATATACCTTTGATCACCATCTTCCTGAATCCTCTGTATCCAAATCTGTATAGCACAAGAAACTTCAACGCCTATGTTTATGAACAAATAAGAACAGAGAGNCATCCTCTGTATCCAAATCTGTATAGCACAAGAAACTTCAACGCTTATGTTTATGAACAAATAAGAACAGAGAGAGACAGAGAGATAAACTAACATGCAAAACAGCAGAATTCGAATTCTGGAGGGGAAGAGAGGGAGAGAAAGGCTTAGTGGCCTCAGCATATTTAGCAAAATCAATAGAAACTTCACCAAGTAAACCAGGTCTGGTCAATCCCTGTACAAAACCCACAAATAACATCTAAAAAGAACAGCGCATTTCGTCGAACACATAGAAAGCAAAAAGAATCC
This sequence comes from Cucurbita pepo subsp. pepo, assembly GCF_002806865.2. Lineage (NCBI taxonomy): Eukaryota > Viridiplantae > Streptophyta > Magnoliopsida > Cucurbitales > Cucurbitaceae > Cucurbita > Cucurbita pepo. Next base: position 2,146 of record NW_019646713.1, read on the forward strand.
AGCCAAGCTTCATACCGTGGAGACTCGAAAATGGTAAAGTTTCTCAATGAACTTTCCAGTTTTTTGGTCTTCATCGAACTTCACTGTTACATAAGCAGCATTCTCCCACCGACATTTTCCTCCTNGCATCGAACTCCACTGTTACATAAGCAGCATTCTCCCACCGACATTTTCCTCCTCGCACTGTGGCCTTTTCCAGTCTCAGCGTCGGCTTTCCCACATCACCAGGAACCACAGATATCATCAACGAATCCCCACCAAATTCCGGTATCTGAAATCACAAACAGTTAATCCAAACAATGAACTAAACACTATTTTGTTTTCCCATTTGCTACATTTTTCCAGAAACCAAATCGAACTCAATCAAAATGGAAATTCCAATACGATCAGAACCCGAAAACCCTGAATCCCAACCGACCTGAGTGGCACAGAACCGCAATTTGAACTCAGCCTCGATCCTGTTCTTCTCACTCCTCCACCTCGCCGACTTGAACATCTTCGCCAATCTCACTCCTCCACCAGCCGCAACATTCGAGTCACCCCCAGATGGGTTCAGCTCAATTCAACAGAATCAGTTGGCATTGCGAAAACAAGAGCAGACAATGAAGAAAAGTCAACTGAAAAACAAGTAGAGGCTCGAATGACGAGGAAGAAGAGGAGAAGCCGTTAAGACATGGAAGACGGGAAGAGTTGCAGAGGAAATAGAGAATAGAAGCTTGGGAAAGAAACAGAGCAGCAATCTAAAGGACTTTATTTGGCAGAGTGCTTTTGGAAAGAGCGGCGAGTGACACGTGGAAAAAGAAAATAAAGAAAGCGAATTAAAGGCATTTTGAGGATAAGATTTACTCAACTAATTATACAATATAATTTCAAATTGTTAATAAATAAAAGAAAATATTTTAAAAACTAGATTCATATCTTTTTTTCACCCAAAAAAATTGCAACTTTATACTTTCTTTTTCTTTTTCCATTTGTCCAATAAGTAAGCCTTACGCAACCATGCATGCAAGTTGTTAGGTGTGTGAAAATGAAATGGATTAAATTCGAGATTTTGTCATTTAATTTTTAATTTTAATTTAAAAGTTTTCAAATCATATAAGACATAAAATTCAATTTTATAATAAATATAGACCTATTATAACATAATAAGAGTTCGATTAAATTAAATTTGACTTCTTAATACTTATGGAGTTACCAAAACACTCTTATTATAATTATTGTTATATACATTTAAAAGTATCTTAAATGTTCTACTAAAAAAGAGGGGTATTATTGGATTGAACCTAATTTGTTAATCTATGTTGGGGATTTGGTAGCATAAAGATAAGGTTCATAAAGATGCATTAATGAATGAGAGATTAAAGTAGAACAAACTTAATAAACTAAGGCTCCCTTAGTCCCATAACTTTATACAAAAACGTCCCTACACATTTATCCTTGTAAAAAATAAGCCATCATTATAGGAAACGTCCCTACACATCTATCCTTGTAAAAGTAGTCAGTTTAATTTAAATGAATGAATAATAGGAAATGGTCACTAAGAAAAATAAATAAAAATAGATGAGAAGGAAAGATGGATAGTTTCATGGAGGTGGGTTGGAGAGGAACATGAGGTGGGAACCCTTGGGAAACATGATACCAATGGTCGATTGCTAGATGGTCCCTTTCACCAACTTACTACCCCATCTACGGATCCAAAACCCGAAGTTTAATATTAACTTGCAACCACTCAGGGTAGAACCTACATCTTCTTAGAAGAAGTAGACATGTTTTAACTACGGAAATATGCGGAGCCTACGACTTTTAAGAAAAACTAAGATATCTTATTACTCAATATGTGGAACTTTCAAAATGTTCAATTTAGTCTTTGAAGTGAACATGATTTCGAGCCATACAGATTAGAGATTTTCATTGAACAAGTAGATATAAGATAAAAAAATAACCCAACAAAACAAACTTAAAAATTTACGGATAAAAATAGAGCAAATGCCAAAATAGAACAAACTTAGGAGTTATAAACACCTAAGACTTGAGTAAAAGAGGGCAAAAAGGCTCTGTTTCAAGGCTTATCATGAAGCTAATATATCAAACTCAAGGATGATGATGGTCTCTTTCAATGAAAGATAAAGATTATTACATCCTTTTTTGGGTACACCAAAACCCATTAAAATTTCAACCTAAAATTTGACATGAAATGAAAGAAGGTCTGATGGCAAAACCCAAAAGATATGATACTTCACCAAATATTATATTCTTCGAGTTCTAATAATGAATTAACCTTTTATTGGTAGCTCAGGGCTCTGTGTTTCCTTATGGAGTTTTCTTTACATTTCCATTCCTCTTTGTTCTATGTGGCCTCTTCTTTGTTCTATCTGTTTTCATATGACGTTAAATAAAGGTGTGTGAAAGCAAATCCATGGCGTCTTAGATCAAAATAACCTTAGATTCCTCAAGAGCAACCCTTTATTGCTGTTGATTCCATGACATGTGAACCATATTGTTTTTCCTTTGTTCTTTTAAAAACACCGACCTATTTTATTGACTAACCAATTATAGCATCAAAAAAAGAACGGGAATCAGATCTCGAGGAACTTTCCACAGTTCTTTACATCTAAATAGTCTGTCTTACTAGTTAGCTTGTGGATCTAAAAAGATGATAAGGGCAGCATATCTTTCTTTTTCATACCCCATTTTTTCTTTGGTTTACTATTTATCTCTGTTCTCATTTCCAGGCTTTCATGTTTATAACCTACTAAGAACTGAGTGGCGACAAACGAGAGAAAGCTGGAAGATGATAATTTTCAATGTGTGTGGAAATGATTGTTTATAAGAAGAGAGACTGAAAGACAGAGTGATCAGATAAGGGGTCCCAAAGAAACTTACTGGTGAGCTATCTCAGTCACTCCCGTCTGGATTTGTTTTTGACCCTTTTTGCTTCCATCTGAAGAGAGAAAAATGTTGAGACAGATTTATCATAAATGCCAACCAAGAAAATTACAACACAACATGCTGACCAAACAGAAAGCGGCAGAGAAAGAGAGAAGATAAAATATCTATTGAAAACAACAGCAATTAAATAAAGAATTTAGAGCTTTGACAGCCAAGAAGAGTACACCTCACGTGGAAATCAATCAAACCTTTAGGGCATATTTGAGACTGAAGTTGAAATGATCAAAAGATCACTCCAAAACATTCATTTAATTATTCAAAATCAATTTTGACGATGTGAAAATTACATTAAACTGTAAAACCAAACGCTCACATAATTTGAAGGATTAAATATCCCTTTTGGAGTGATTTTCAGTATGACAAAAACTATTAGAACCATTTTAAAATCACTCCCAGAACATGCCCTTTTACTTGTTCTAGAAAAGGGGTCTCTGAGGAACTAAGAATTCGTTGAAATATCATAATCCATCTGCGGAAACATCGTTTGGGGAGTTACATAAAAAGAAATATAGGAATTCAGTGTAGCAGAGACTTTTTTGGCGTGCACCATGTGTAGAAGAACAATCAATGAGAAGATGGAAGAAAACAAGAGAACTTACACACCATGGGTATACCTTTCATTGGTTTGATCACAGGCACGTCCTGCAGAAATAAAATGAAAACAAACTTCACACAAAATTTTGAACGTTTCATAGATTTATAGAAACCCACCTCGGCAACAATGCCCCTCATTTGATACTGCGTGGTATAGAGGTATCTAGCATATCCATTCTCTTCTTCAGAAATATTGTTCTTCGCTTTGAGCAGGCATACCTGTTCAAAAACCTTTCTACGAACAATTGAAGAAAAACCATGTAAATTTAAAAATCTTGGGCAATGCATCATAGAAATAGATTGGAAATTTCAATTTGAAAGGCTTGAACCTTCTCTCTTCCCTAAATTGGTACTTGGGCTGTGCTCTACCGTAGCAGAAATGTGGGTTTGGCAAGGAAATAGAAGCCATGCACATATCAACTCTTCTGAAATCAAATAAACTTGAAATAACAGAATGTAAAAGTTCACTTTGTAACAAACTTCTCATGTCATATATTTAGTTTGATTGAACTTAACTCTTATATTTCCACTGTTAATTGAAGTAAAAGCAGAGACATACACTAAAGTAGCCATAGGGACACTTAATTCTATGGTGATATCATTGAAAGAAAGTAAAATATAAAACAGCAATACATCAAACAGAAGGGATGGAAAATGCTATCTACAGAGTCCATTGACATAACTATATATTGTTGCATCTCACCCTACAGATAACCTTATAAGCATAGGGTTCTCTAATTTTTGAAGAGCTCGGGAAGATGAGCATTGGTGAGCTTAGTCCTCTTGCTGATCTCTTGCTTCTTTTTCTTGGGCTTCGGCTTCCAGGATGCTATGTGTTGTGCATTGGCTCGCCTCTTTGCAGTGTTAGTTGCAGGTTTCATCAGCATGTCGCGAGGTAATTCAATCTCCCGAAAAAGTTGCTTCAGATCGTCATCTACCTTGATTTGAATTCTTGGGTCGTTTGGGTATGCGATATCTGCTTAGTTTATACTCGGTTTCAGAGTGAAAAGTACAGCCACATGCTTTCAATTCATTATACAATCAAAGAAGTTGTAATAATATAAGGGCCAGTTCCGTTGAAACAAAACTTCATAGAGTTTGGGAGGCCAAAAAATGATGATCAACAATCATGGAATCAAAAAATTTAACTTCTGAAGAAACACAAATCTCAAATATATCAATATATTGCACATTTTTTCATTCAGAACAGAAAAGGCATAAAAAAAATTCTCAAATATACATACTTACAAATCTTCCATAACGTTTGGATAAGAGTCCTTGAGATCAATAACAGCAATGCCTTCTGGAAATTTCCGTATCAAGTAAAGAAGTTGATTCTTATCCTTCAGATCGTGCTTGGACTGAATAGACGAAAAACAGCAAAGAGAGAAGGAAAAAAATGTCATACAACATTGAAGGTTCAAACATTTAAACCAAACAAGTGCAGATTCGTGCAAATTACACAAGTGTTTGAGAATATAATTACCTTGTATGAGAAACGCCTCCCATCATAGTGCACCTTTAGGTTATTCCGTAGACTATCAAAAACGGCTTTGTTTGAATTAATATCAACATAACATGCTTCATTGATTTGCTGTGGGGTAAGGGCTTGCCTTGTCTGCTAACATGCAAATAAGCATGCTGAAAGATTGAAACATACCCTTAAGGTTCCAATTCACAAACAGTAAAAGAGAAAATGCATTNCAATTCACAAACAGTAAAAGAGAAAATGCATTTCAGGAAAGAATTTTTTTTAAGCTTTAACAGTCAATTCAAAACCATGAGAAAGAGGCGTGAGCGGATTAACATATGTAATTTACATGTAAAAACACATTTATTCACCAACACAAAGTAGTGAAGANACATGTAAAAACATGTAAAAACACATTTATTCACCAACACAAAGTAGTGAAGAGGATCCTAATGACAATCACAAATCCCACTAGCTNGAGGATCCTAATGACAATCACAAGTCCCACTAGCTGAAGAGTTCCTCTTTCTATGAGGCCAGCCAAATCTCCAGGTTAAAAATTCATCCATTAAAAAGAACATATGGAAGTCGGTAAAACTTGGACAAATTAACAACAAGAAATAAGTGAAACTAAGGAAGCTCTGTGAACATTTCGAATCAATACGTGGTGAATTGCATCCTATCCTACATAGCCTTCCATAGAAGACTTCGATCAAACAAAAGAAACCTCCTAAAACAATCGAAATAAAAAGAACAAAACAGAAGAGGAAAAGGATGTAAACCTCCAGCAGCAGGTCGATAACCCTCTTGACTGAGCCCCAACTGGGGATTTTCTTATGCTGTTAATATGTTGAAGTCTCTCAGTATCATTTGAAAATTTTACAACAGGAGGCGGAGGTCTTGCAATGAAAGAAGGCGGTGGAGGCGTAAACTTAGGAGTAGACTTGGATGCAGCAATGCCAGTCAAGGTAGTCTGACACTTCTCTTGCTGTTTGTTTACTATCTAGTTTTTCTTGCAAAGCAATCCAATCCCCTTAAGCTCATTTCAAGTATCAACCCTAACAATCAAAACAACGATACAGATCAAAATAGACTCACCCAATAAAACCAATTTGACAGGCATCAAGTCCAACCCACGACTTAAAATGCCCACAAAAGAAGAAGGGAGTAACTAGAATACCACAAAATCGACCGCCGTGGATAAACACGACGGTGGGGTCGGTGGTCGACGTTTGATAACCTGCAGTATACATAACCGAGCCGACTGTTGAATCGAGCACAGTTTATGAAGCCATGGAGGCTGGAATTGGGAAAGCGCGGAAGAGCGCGAAAGAGCGCGAAAGAGAGAGAAATCGGAGGTGGGCATGGCGACGGCCCAATAAGAGTTTTTTCTTTTTTCTCTTTAAAACAAATAATCATGTCAGGACTAATAAAGCCACATCATCAATTGATTGGAATTTAAAACAAGTCCAATCATCATCCTAGTCAGCATTTCATTAAGTCAGTCATTAATGGTTCTGTTATCTCAAGCACTAAGAACGAGCATTGTGGACTAAACGCAAAAGTTCTAGAAATCTAGTGTTCTATTTTTAAAAATTACTATTTTACCCTTAAATGAATGATATTCTAGGCATAATTTATATATTAAAACAAGAGTTCGGCCAATTTTTAATTTCTTGCTTCAAATTTTACATCCTTTAAATTTCAATTTACATTTTGCTAAATCTGAAAATCTTGATATTAATAATTTTTTAAAAAAATAGTTGCATTTGTCCGATCAAAACACTTTCTAGACTTTTTCCTCAAACATATGATCTTCATCATATATTTGTTGTATACAAATCAAAACAAGGAATAAAATCACATACAGAAAACAATTTAATCATAAATATAATAATTTGCTTAAGATGTTTGTTTCCTCATTACTAAGGCAGTCGATCTTCAAAAACAATAAAATCACATTCTTGCTCATACCAAACAAATAGTAATTAACCGTACAAAGAGAGGAACAAAATTTAAATTTGTAACATCCCCATATGCTAAATGAAAGGAAAAAAGGCTAACAAACTCTTAATCAAACTGCTAGCTCATTCCACTGAAAATTCATTAAACTGCTCGTAAGACCATATTTTTCAAGGAAGATTTGAGCTTGCTCCAGCTCCTCCGCCATAGCTACCAGCTCCACGGCCAAAACCCGGTCTTCCACCAGGACCCTGATAAATTTTGAAGTATAAGACAACGATCAACGAAAGCATCGAAGAACTCACAGACGACTCTCATAGAGTGCCAAGTCGTTCAAAATATAACTTCTGCACCTATCCAATGACATCTCTAACATTTCAGCTAATATTTTTTCTATTAACTCTCATTCTTTGATGAAACAGAGTAGCCACAAGCCCCCAATCAACTCAGCTAAACCCCACACTGAAATCATTAATCTTTTTCAGATGAGCCCAAGAATATTTTATTAACAAAGACCATGACATGCAAATGCCACAAGAAAGTATGAATGAACATCATAATCTGAGTTATTAGCAGAGCAAACTGAGTAGGGAGCTCTTATGAAGGAAAACATGAACAGATGAAGGGACTAAACTATAACCATATGATGCTTCTTCCCATCAACTCATGACCAATTACTAACAAATGACAAAACCATTTCGCCATCCCCTGGTGCGACAGGGCTTACTTACAAAAATTCTAGCTAGATACATGAACAATGATTGGAATGCATTTTATATCTATCATCAAGAATCATCCCAAGGGCAGATCAAAACAAGGAAATAGCAACATTCTTATATAGAGAGCATCAACCATATTATGTATAGCACTATGATGATGCAAAATGGATGATTCGAAGATTACCCCAAAAGAAGGCCTGTAATCTGCTGGAGCTCCTCCCTTGTCACCGCCAAATTCACCAGCAGGTCCACGAGGACCTCCACGGTAGCCATCACGGTCACCAAACCTCCTCTCACCTCCCTCGAAACGAGGTGGACCCCTAATTCATATAATCACCAAAACTCAATCAGAATACTAATACGAGTAAATACAACTTACTAAATAACATAGCCCTCGCATTATACAATCACATATTACATACACCTCCATCTATAAACCTAGAACAGTAACGAAAAAACTTCATAATCCATAGTTCCAAAGCACAGATAAATCAACCATAACCTTAATGAACTGATCAGCATTACAGACATATCTTACCGTGGGCGATCCCCGGGTGGTCCGCCAAAGGGCCTGCCAGCAGGCTTGGCTTGTTTCTTCAAGGTAGCAGGGACAATTTCAGAAGGAAGGTTAAGGTAAGTCCTGAGGAACTCAATGCCATCATTGGTAAGGTACCAGTAGTAATGCATCCAAGCAAATGTCTCGCGGACATATTCCTTGGACTTGAAGCTCTGCATTAGCTTAATAACCTGCAAATTGGGCACATCGATTTCTGGGTGCTTGGCCAAATTGTAGTCCTTCTTGGCATAACAAACCCCCTCTGAATCGCCAACAACAACGAATAAATAAAATCGCGAAATCACCGACAAATCAGAAATAACCCTCGTTCAAGAGGGATTGCATTAAAGTATACCTTGAAAGAGGTACTTGGAGATCTCCCTACGGTTCTTCTCTGAAATAATCTGAAGAAAAGAAACAAATGAACATGAGAGACCGAACACAAGGAAAATAATTCTTCGAACGAAAGAGAACTCGACCCACTACATCAATTCAAAATACACAAACAGGGAAACAAATCATAATCTGAGTTATTAGCAGAGCAAACTGAGTAGGGAGCACTTATGAAGGAAAACATGAACAGATGAAGGGACTAAACTATAACCATATTATGCTTCCTATCAACTCGTGACGAATTACTAACAATTGACAAAACCATTTCGCCATCCCCTGGTGCGACAGGGCTTACAAAAATTCTAGCTAGATACATGAACAATGATTGTAATGCATTTTATATCTATCATCAAGAATCATCCCAAGGGCAGATCAAAACAAGGAAATAGCAACATTCTTATATAGAGAGCATCAACCATATTATGTATAGCACCATGATGATGCAAAATGGATGATTCAAAGATTACCCCAAAAGAAGGCCTGTAATCTGCTGGAGCTCCTCCCTTGTCACCGCCAAATTCACCAGCAGGTCCACGAGGACCTCCACGGTAGCCATCACGGTCACCAAACCTCCTCTCACCTCCCTCAAAACGAGGTGGACCCCTAATTCATATAATCACCAAAACTCAATCAGAATACTAATACGAGTAAATACAACTTACTAAATAACATAGCCCTCGCATTATACAATCACATATTACATACACCTCCATCTATAAACCTAGAACAGTAACGAAAAAACTTCATAATCCATAGTTCCAAAGCACAGATAAATCAACCATAACCTTAATGAACTGATCAGCATTACAGACATATCTTACCGTGGGCGATCCCCGGGTGGTCCGCCAAAGGGCCTGCCAGCAGGCTTGGCTTGTTTCTTCAAGGTAGCAGGGACAATTTCAGAAGGAAGGTTAAGGTAAGTCCTGAGGAACTCAATGCCATCATTGGTAAGGTACCAGTAGTAATGCATCCAAGCAAATGTCTCGCGGACATATTCCTTGGACTTGAAGCTCTGCATTAGCTTAATAACCTGCAAATTGGGCACATCGATTTCTGGGTGCTTGGCCAAATTGTAGTCCTTCTTGGCATAACAAACCCCCTCTGAATCG
>NW_019646713.1:24384-25308 GCF_002806865.2 Cucurbita pepo subsp. pepo
GGTGGAAGAAGTGAGTTTTGATTATGGGTTTAATATGAACACAATACAAAATGAATTGAAAAGTAGTGATTAAATCATATTTTGTTCACAAAATCATTCAAAAAAAGCTGTGGTAATATTCAAAAAAAGAAAAAGAAAAGACTTTGAATGCTACCCTTATTTCTTCTCTACATATAATATTTAAATTATATATTAAAAAATCAATAAATGAAATCCTCTCGTGCGGAGAATATCCTATCTCATCATTTTTTTTTATTTATAAATAAAAAATAAATATCCAAACACCATTTTTCTCGATTATTCTTTCATTTTCCTCGCTTATAAGAGATTTATTTTTTTTTTGAAAAAATATATATTTATTGTATTAAAAATATTGTTACTAAATTAAGATATAAAAAAAATGAAAATTTAATCAAATAAGGCCTAATTTATTTATTTATTTTATTTACCTTTCTCCCTTTTGCAAAAGCCATTATTAAGCTTGGTAGGATAATCTTCAAGTGGGTATGGTTCAATGTATTTTAACCAAAATCATAGTGAAACAATTATTATTTATTTGAAATTACAGAATATTTGTTTAATTTTTCTAAAAGTATAAAGGCCTTTAAGAATTCTCCCTTTTTTTTTTTCTCAATAAACAAATACCCAAAAAAAAAAAAAAAAAAAAAACGAAGAAGGTGCAATTTGTGTGTCGCATGTGAACATTCATATGTTCGAGATTGTTTTTTTTAACGCTTGAGTCACTTTGACTATATCTTCGAGGCTTATAACTTCTTTGTTCGACACTTGAGCATTTTATTGACATGACTATATTAAAGGTATGACTCTGATACCATGTTAGGAACAGCGACACTTTACAATGATTTGATATTGTCTACTTTGAGCATAAGCTTTCATAGCCTTTTTTTTTTTTTTTTTTTTTTT
>NW_019646714.1:0-622 GCF_002806865.2 Cucurbita pepo subsp. pepo
CATCCTCTAGTTTACCGAGTTCCATTAGTCAAAGGTTTAAGATTTCGGCTTTCCTTGAAACACTTGATGAATAAGGAGAAAGATCAGTTCCTTCATAAATAGGTGTATGAATGACCTCGAATGAATAAGGAGTTAAGACTAACTGTTCACAATCACTTCCTTCTCATAACTCACAAGAACGGAACAGAATAGAGGGGAATTAATCTTTCTTCCTCTTTGACAATTCCATCAGGGACAGTAAATGAATTAGCTAATGAACCCATTTACCGAGTCTTTGAATAAAGAGGCCCGAAGCAATGAGACCCTAAAGGAAAGGACAGAAAGAAGATGCTTTAACCTATTTACCGAGTTCAAGAATAAATAGGGACAAGTTATTGAGCTAAGGATAATCTTTCGGCTTTCCCTTGTTCAATGACCTAAAAGGAGAGGAGTGAAAGCAGGTTCCGGTGATTGAGCTTATCATCCTGCTGCTTTACCTTGTCTTTCAGGGAATAAAGAGGTGCAGGTTCAGTAGTTAGTTCAGTTCTACAACTCGATAGTCTTTGTTTACAGGGAATATCGGTGAAGGATCCAGATCAGTGAAAGAAGGAAAAGGTTCTGTAGAGAAGCTGATAGTTTACTC
>NW_019646714.1:21082-25238 GCF_002806865.2 Cucurbita pepo subsp. pepo
CATGTAAGTAAAAGAGTGAAATCAGTCAAAGGTTCATGAGTTCAATTAGGTTCAGGTTCAGTAGTTCTTCGTTTACTGTCTTTTCAGGGAAAGAAAGGATCAGATCCAGAATAGTTCCACCTGAGCCGAGTTCAGTTCAATCAGTCAAAGAAAGGGTGACGATTTCTTCTTCTTCTCATACAGCCTATAAGGTGAAAGAGTTCTTCAATCATTTCTTTTCATTTATTTACTTAACTGTCAGTAAAAGTCATTGAGTATAAGGTTACAGAGTAAGTAGCTACTCCTCGGGATTGAATTAATAAGCTAAGCTGAAGTAGCTCTTTCTTTGTTTCGTCTAGTAGCTTGACTTTACTACTCCTCCTTCTTTCAACAAACACTGTCAAAGTCAACGTTGTGTCTTACCTTTCTTCAAATGAAAAGAGTAAGGATAGAAGTGCGAGTCGCTCAGCAAGCAATGAGACTAACTAATACTAATAGGGAGAAAGGAATGAAGGAATACTTGTTTTCGCTTCGCTTTCGGATTGACTTCTTTCAAAGACTGTAAATAGTAGTAGGGAATGAAGGAGTACTTGTTTTCGCTTCGCTTTCGTCTTTCCTTCTTTCAAAGACTGTAAATAGTAGTAGGGTCAAGGTCGTATCGTATTCCCGTCAGATCTAATAAATAGATAGAAGCAGCTACGGTTACAGATCAAGAAATAGAGTAGAGTCCGTCAAACAAAGGAAGGGTCCGGTTCTGTCTCAAGAATCAATAGAGTAGAGTCGGCCAAAGGGTTTGGTTCTGTCTCATTAATGTAATGGTTAGAGTCTTTCCTTAAATCCTAATACTAATATCCTCTTTCAGTTGATCTTTGTCTTTTAGTTGTTCAGTCTCATTAATCCTACAAATCAAATACTAGTAAGGAGGAGATAAGGTAAAAAGTTCAAGAAAAGAGTGCTTTCTTTACCTACTTCATTCAATAAAGGAATAAAGGGGAATGAGCTCGCGTCTCAACCACTTACTCTTTTGATCACTGTAAAGGTTACGTTCAGTAGTTCAATCAAGTTACGGTGAAAGAACCAATGAGACCATAAAGAAAGAAGAAGAAGAAGAAAACCATATATAGCTTTAACGAGTCAAAGAATAGTTCAACTTAATCCCTTGGCTTGTTTACGTTACGAGGTTCATGAGTCAAAGAAGGTTGTTCAGGTTCCAGTCGCTTGCTTCTTTTCTTACAGTAGGAGATAGAGTAAATTAATAGAATATCCTTGATTACCTTCTTCTTGACTGACTGATTCTCATNCAGTTGTTAAGTCTCATTAATCCTACAAATCAAATACTACTAAGGAGGAGATAAGGTAAAGAGTTCAAGAAAAAAAAGAGAGTGCTTTCTTTACCTACTTCATTCAATAAAGGAATAAAGGGGAATGAGCTCGCGTCTCAACCACTTACTCTTTTGACCACTGTAAAGATTACGTTCAGTAGTTCAATCAAGTTACGTGAAAGAACCAATGAGACCATAAAGAAAGAAGAAGAAGAAAACCACATATAGCTTTAACGAGTCAAAGAATAGTTCAACTTAAAAAACCCTTGGCTTGTTTACGTTACGAGGTTCATGCGTCAAAGAAGGTTGTTCAGGTTCCAGTCGCTTGCTTCTTTTCTTACAGCAGAAGATAGAGTAAAAATAATAGAATATCCTTGATTACCTTCTTTTTGACTGACTGATTCTCATCTTCTTCTCATCCAGCCTATGTAAGTAAAGTTAAAGAGTTAAATGACACAATAAATAGGGAATAGTAAATAGATAGATAGAGTCGTTCCTTCAGTAGTTAAAGAGAATGAAATGATAGATAGTTTACGAGGAGGTTCATGATTAATCTTTACTTGCTTCAGTCTTTCTTCTTTCACTCTAATATTATATATAGATAGGTTACAGAGTGAAATTAGTCTCAGTCATAAGCAGTTGACTCTTTACTTGTTCAAGGATAGGTGAATGAATTTCTCTCTCTTTCATTTGGTCAGTCTTTCAGGCAGCAAAGAAAAGAGCTACTGTACTGAATACTGAATATGCTTTACCTACCGAGTCAAAGAAGGAATGAATCAGAAAAGGAGGAATCTTTAGTCTTCCGTCTCATGAATAAAGAGTAGTAGAGTCTTGACTTGTGAAAGTATAGGATCATGAACTTTTCTTTCTTTCATTTGGTTGAGTCTTTCAAGCATAATCAAATCCAATCACAGAGCTACTTCATATGTTTTACCTCTCGAGTAAAAGAAGGAATGAATCGGAGAAGAATCTTTAGTCTTCTGTCTCATTAATAAGGAGTAGAGTCTTGACTTGTTCAAGGATAGGTGAATGAACTTCTCTCTCTTTCTTTCTTTCATTTGTTTAGTCTTGAGGAAAGAAAAGAGCTACTGAATATGCTTTACCTACCGAGTCAAAGAAGGAAGAAGAGAAAGAATATGTTTGTTAGACCCATAAGTAGTTAAGGAGGGAATCCAACCAAGCAGTGAGACAACGGGAGAGGAAAGACGATTAGATTAGCTGCTGCGAATTACCTTGTTGAAGATTGAGTGAAAGAGAGAAGCTAAGCCGCTTTACCGAAAGAGTGAAATCAGTATAAACAGAATGAGTAAGTAGTAGTAGGGTTAGGGTAGGGGGGAGACGAGAAAGATCAGTCTTTGAATCAATAGGCTGAGGAGCTGCAAGGAATTGAGGAGAATGAATCGGAAGGTTCAGGGTAAGTAGTTAAGTCGAATTCAGTCCAATGCTGGGTTACTCTCACTCCTCTCTTTATCTCACTCTCTTTCCTGTTTCGGAGTTCAGTCGAATGAAGAGTATTTCTCTTAATCCTCGTTCAATCTGTCTCATGAGTGAAAGAAGCTTAGGTCATATCCGTTAAGGTTTTCTCTTTCGTTCCTCTCCTGTAAAGGAAGATCTGATTCTTCTTATTTCACTGTTCAGTCTCACTCATCTTTCATTGTTCAATCACAATCCAATCAGCAGGAAATAGAGTCAAAGAAGAATAGAGGTTCAGTAGGAGAAGATCAAGAATAAGTAGTCTTTGTTTACAGGTCAGGGAATATCGGGTCAGGTTCAGCAGGTTCTGAAGGAATATCTTTCTTTCATTCTCTTTCTATAAAGGTGAAGGTGAAGTAGCTCTCGGTTCAGGTTACAGAAGGTATTGATTTCCTCTTTCCTCTACTGTAAAGCAGCTAAGGAGTGAAAGAAGGTTCGTTCCCGTCAGGGTTTCATGAAGTAGCGAAGACAAGGGAATTCTTCAAGAGTGAAAGAAGTAGGATCAGTCTAATGAGTCTTTCTTCTTCTTTTCTTTACTCGACCGATTGTAAAGGTTTAGTGATTGAGCGAAGCAGCTTTACCGAGTGGGACAGGTGTAGGAGTTATGTCTCATGAATAAGGAGTCTTTACTGTTCGTTCAAAGGGAGACGGGTGAAAGAGTGAGACCAAAGGGAGAGCAACAAAGTGCTCGATCGGAAGGGAGAGGAACAAAGTACTCGACCGGAAGGAAGAGGAACAAAGTCCAGAAAAAGGAATTTCTCCTCTTTTGACTGCCCGCACAACCATACCTGATTTTCGGTGGGAAATGAAATAGAAATTCTCTTTATCCTCGCGCTCTCTTGTGTTTCTTGTAGTCATCGCCGGACCGGAACTCTTCCCCCTAAATCCTTTCTATTGCTGGTTTCGAGCTACTCGCAACTATATTGACAAAAGTCCATGCCGGAACCCTCTTCTCCTTCAAACTCAACTACACGTAAAAGTTGTCTCGGCTGAAGCTAACTCTCTTTCATCAGTCTACGCATAGATGGATGATTTCTCTCTCACTTATCACAGCTTGTTGAGGAACCAACCAACCAGAAGACAGCTTTCTCTTGTTCTCGAATAGCGAAAGCCTTGGTGTAGAGGGGTTCCNTTTCTATGTGTTGTATTTCGTTTACAACTTGAACGAGCCTTTCCGCAATAGCCAGTTGGTCAAGTGCTTCCTTTCCTCTATAAAGTGTTTGTTCTCCCTCTTCTGTTCAGTTAAGGGACCCGGCTCTTCCTTTCCTTTCAACTAGANCCACCGAAAGAAGAATAGGAAATCAGACTCGAGTTTCTAGAAATCTTTCAAGAGGGAGTTCCATAGCGAAAACAGAGAGAGGCTAATGAAGAAAAAGAGAAAA
>NW_019646715.1:0-18500 GCF_002806865.2 Cucurbita pepo subsp. pepo
AAAAAATTGAAAAGAAATAAAATAAAATTAAAATTACGGCTGCCGTGTGTGTTACCATATAAACCACTCTCCCTGCTCTCCTTCTACGAAAACCCGAGTCCTCTTGTCTGGATCATCCATGGGGAATTACATTTCTTGCGCCTTGGCAACGCCGTTGATCAAGAATTCCAAGGCCGTGAGGGTCGTCCTTCCGAGCGGTGAGGTCCGGAAGTTCCGGGAACCGGTGAAGGCGGCGGAACTCATGCTCGAATGTCACGGTTACTTTCTCTCCAGCGCTCTGTCTCTCCACATCGCTCGTAGATTCTCCGCTCTCAGCGCCGACGAGGATCTGGAGTTCGGAAACGTCTACCTGATGTTCCCGATGAAGAGAGTTAACTCCGTCGTCACGGCGGCGGATTTAGTCCCGTTCTTCATGGCAGCAAACTCTGCGGCCAGGCGGATTTCAACCAATAAGGTTAGGGTTTTGGCAGAGCATCGGAATGACGAATCGATTCAATCGGAAGCGGAATCAAGGGCGAGAATAAGCGATGGAAATGATGGACCGAGATTGAGTTTGGAAGGAATGGAGGGATTTCCAATGCATCGATTTTCGGTTTGCCGTTCCAGGAAGCCATTGTTGGAGACCATCAATGAAGAGCAGATCAGGTCAAGTTAAGAAGATTTCTGAAAATTGAAATGAAATTCTATTCAGATTCCGACTTCAATTTTTGGATTCTGATCTCGAATTTTGAAGAAGATGATGAAAATTTTGGCGGGGGATTCAGAAAATCTGTTCATGTCAATGTTCATTGTTTGCGAATTTGTGCGCCGACGAAGACCATGCTCATGTATTAATTGGATGGAACGGCGTCGTATTCCCCCTCCTTTTTCCAACACTATTGCAGCCTTTCTTATTTATTTTACCTAAAATTGAAATAAGCTTTTGAAACTAAATTTCAAATTTATTTCTATTGTAATAATAATAATAATAATAAATGGTAATTTTTTTTATTAATTTTTTAAAAAATCTTAATTATGTAGATGTTAAATTAATAACAAAATTCAAGTTTATAAAAGTCGAATAAAATTAACCAATGTATTTTGATAAAAATGTAACTAATGAATTTTATTAATGCAGAGTAGTTGGTAAGTACATATAAAGAATAAAGAATAAAAAATTAATACATTTTTATTAAAGAGTTACTTATAGTATTGAATTTTACTATTCTTATATATGTCGGTTCCACGTCGTTATCCCATAATGTGACAACTATTGAAAATGGGTGAAGTTCTAAGTCATTGCGTTATTAAAGACTTTTTTTTTGGTATAATTTAAGGTAGAAGTATTAAGTTCATAATGGAAAATAATAAAAACAAAATCTGGAAAATGGATCTTGGCGACCGGCACCAACCGACAAGAGGTAATTAAAACTCGGCAGAGTTCTTCATGGTTTCTTCGGAACCTTGTCGAGCTACTCACAACCACCATCTATTTCATCTTTAATTAGTTATCTTGTCGGATTTCAATCGGGAAAATATAATAGTTAAGTCACCCGTAGTTGTTCTTCTCCGGTTTTTTCTTTCCGATTTTCCTTGGGAGGTTTTTAAAATGTATCTTTTAGGAAAAGATTTTCACACACTTCTAAAAAAAAAATGTTTCATTCTCCTCCCCAATCGATGTGGAATCTTATAATCTCATTCCCTCCGGGGCCCAATGTCCTTGCTGATACTTCTTCCCTTCTCCAATCAATGTGGGACATCCCAATCCACTCCATTCGGGGCCCATCGTCCTTACTAGTACACCGCCTCGTGTCCACCCCCTTCGGGGTTTAGCCTCCTCCTCATTGGCATATTGTCTAGACTTTGATATTAGAAAGGGGCCTAGGAGGTGTGTGAACCGACTGGTGGGTCCATATTCGTAAATGTGAGCCGTGTGTAGAATAGTAAATACATATCCAATTACCCGCTTAGGATAGTTGCCAAAGGAAATACGGTTTTAAAGGATAGATCTCATTCATGATTGTATGTGTTTGTTTCTAACCTTAATAGCGGAGTCACTTACTGAGTCAAGCCACGTGCTACTTTTATTTTCAAGGTAAAGGCAAGGATCTCATGTATGGTTAACGGTGACATTACAACTCAGGAGACCATGACACATGCAATGGTAGTTTTCATTTAATTTCGTAAACTATAAGTTAGTATAGGACATTTATGTTTTATTTTACTTTTTTATTTTAATTTCTATTAAAGTATTTTAAGGACTTTTTAGTAAATATATAAATTCATGACCATGTTTTTATGATAAAATTTTAAAAGATTATTTCCACATAAAGGGATTATGCGATACGTTTAGGATAAGTAAAAATCTTAGGTTGTTACATTTGATATCAGAACTCTAGGTTATATATTATGTAGACTAGCCTACGAAGTAGACTTGACATGTTTCATAGTCCAACCATCGATACCCCATCATTGTCAGGTGTATCATACATGATATAAGAAAAAGAAATGTTTTAATCACATTTACTATAATTGCTTCCCAGTACTACACATGTTTTGATGGCAATTACTATGATTGCTTTCTACTATTACACCCTAATTATAATGCAGTTGTACCATGATAGTTGGTCTAGTTTCATGTTGATATGTTTGCTATATTGTATGCTTATGATGTAGTTTATGTTAGCAAGTTGGATTAAGTAAAAGTTATGTGTTAGTTTTTAGAATCATGCCACCCAGATAACGATGAGGAAGGAGACGACCCCTTGTTAAAGGAAGAGGAAGAGGAAGAGGAAGAGGAAGAGGAAGAGGTGGGGTGAAGATTGCCCACCTCGTGAAGGTGCAGTGACTAGAACAGACGCAGCTGCGCCACTACAAGTTGTGTCACCTCAAAGCTACGCCACCTCCATCAGCACCAACGACTGGAATAGTTCCTACTACAACATTGATGTGGGAATCATTCCAGGCCATGATGCATACTACGGTGGCCACTTAGCAAGCCAATAGCTCACAATCTACCAGAGGAGCGAGATATTTATGAGACTTCAAGCAGTATGACCCGCACACATTCAATGGAACCACGAGAGACCCAGCTCAAATGTCGTTATCGTCAGTGGAGATGATATATCTGTTAATGGAATGCGTAGACGACCAGAAAGTGTCACGTGCGTCATTCATGCTGATGAAGAATGCAAATTTATGGTGGACAGATAACAAGGAAAATCTATGCTCTGATAGGAGTTCTGTAGCATGGACCCGGTTTAAGGAGGCATTCCTAAAGCAGTATTATCCAAAGATAGCCCGACTCAAGAAGCAACAAGAGTTCACCCACCTAACACAGGGTGGACGTTTGGAAGAGGCATATTTAAATTTTTGAGATGGAAGAAAAATATCAAAGAAATCATATTTAAATTTTAAATGGCAAAACCAAGTGAATCGTGGATAATCATAAATAAAAAATAACATAGTAAAGAAAATTCGAATTGGATTTGATGGATGAAGAACCTGAAAGATCACAATGAATAAGATCTAATACATGGAAAGACCTAGGTTCATTGGGGGAATAAGGCAAACGATGACTTCGCGAAAGGGGACAGACATAGATAAGACAATAAACATGTAAGAGAAAGAGGCCCTTTTTACTTAAAAAAGAAATAACAAAATAAAGATTTGTGTGTTATTTAGTGAGATTATTTCTCGTATGGAATGAGTCAATCATCCACCTTGGTATCTTATTGAACAAAAATGGTGATTTTGTTCCTCCATCAATCAAGAATTTCGATTTTTGTGAAGTATCATGATCATCCAATAAGAACCACCATCCTTCCTGTATAACGATTCTGGACAATAATAAAAATATTAGTAAATGTAACGGAGAGTGAAAACCATAGGTTAATTTACTAATTGGTAGAATTTTTTTAATGAGACGAGGGACAACCACGACATCTAAGTGAATATTTGGAATAGGAAAAAGAGTACAGGGTGGGTAATGGGTGGGAGGCACCGTTTCCTACGATCACAGAGTCCGTATCCGTGTAATTGTTAAACTTATCCAAAATAGATGGAACAAAGCACCAATGTCCAAAAATCAATTAGGCATAGCTAGAAATTATGTGAGCTTTGCCCACGTAGGTTCGAATCTTACCGCCCGTGTAAGTTTTTATCGAGCATGACTAGAAATCAATTGGGCACTTCCGAGAAAGGAAATATAGCTCACAATTTCTAGATTGTTTTTATTCACTACATTATTAAAATTAAAATTTGCAAAACATGTTTTAAATTAAAAAAATAATATTATATTTTTGTTTTTCTCCTTAAGTGGGCATGTTGGAGTAGTTATTGGGCATGACTAGAAATTAGGTGTGCTTTCAAGTACGTGGGTTTTGCTAGCTTAGGTTGAATACTGTTTCTCAAGATTTTTAATTTTCAGGTTGGTTTGATTCATTAAATTATTAAAATTAAACATAATAATAATATTATATTTTTGTTTCTCTCATTTGTTGTGCGTGTAAGAGTTTTTACAAGGTTTCTCCTGAAGTGAGCGTGACGGAGTTGTTATCGGCCAGGACTAAAAATCATGTGGGCAAATTTTTGTTTATCTCATTCAGTGGGTGTGTTGTAGTGGTTATCGAGCACGACTAGAAATCATGTGGGCTTTGCTCGAGTTAGGATAATTCTGCCGCTCACGATTTTTACTTAAATAATATTATATTTTTGTTTCTTTCATTTAGTGGGCTTGTCGGAGCTGTTATCGGGTAGGACTAGAAATCACGTGGACTTTGCCCAAGGCAGGATAATTTTGTCGCTCACGATTTTTACTTAAATAATATTATATTTTTGTTTCTCTCATTTGGTGAGCTTATTTTTGTTTCTCTTGGTGGGCGTGTTAGAGTTGTTATCGGGCATGACTAGAAATCATGTGGCTTTGCCCGAGCTAGGATAATTTTGGTGCTCACTATTTTTAGGTTGTTTTTATTCACTAAATTATTAAGAAAATTTGTACAAAAATATGTGGATTCATCATCGGTGGGAAGAGAGGTGGTCTACGACCCTGACTCGAGTGAGTTCATCCTTGGTTGAAAGAATTGGTGTGGAAATAAGAAGAACCTCGTTGGTTGTTAAAGGAAGCAACGTGACTTCCATGGGTGCAATCCCAGTTACTGCATAGAAATGTTGCAAGAGTGGAATTAGAAGAAATGCCGCCAGAGTAGAATTAGAAGAAATGCTAGAAGAGTGGAATTAGAAGACTCAAGATAGAGCTGAAACAACTCAAAACTGAAACTTTCTAGACTAAATTTGCAAAACAGGGAAGAGGGGAGAGCCATTTGAGTAGCAGAAAAGGTTGAAAATTTTGGTGTCGAGTTCACGAAAGAACCAATGCACTTTATCAATGTCCTCGACAAGTCTGCCAATGGCATGAAGTTGGTCACATATTTTTTTTTGAAGGTACGGGCACCCTCAACATGTTTGTTGCTGCGTTTTATCAGTTGCAAGTCATCCTTGAGTTTCAATTCACGGGCTTTCGAATGATGGTTGAACATAGTCTCCAACGCGAGCCAAACGTCACAACAGTGGAGAGACNAGTAAAGAAAATTCGAATTGGATTTGATGGATGAAGAACCTGAAAGATCACAATGAATAAGATCTAATACATGGAAAGACCTAGGTTCATTGGGGGAATAAGGCAAACGATGACTTCGCGAAAGGGGACAGACATAGATAAGACAATAAACATGTAAGAGAAAGAGGCCCTTTTTACTTAAAAAAGAAATAACAAAATAAAGATTTGTGTGTTATTTAGTGAGATTATTTCTCGTATGGAATGAGTCAATCATCCACCTTGGTATCTTATTGAACAAAAATGGTGATTTTGTTCCTCCATCAATCAAGAATTTCGATTTTTGTGAAGTATCATGATCATCCAATAAGAACCACCATCCTTCCTGTATAACGATTCTGGACAATAATAAAAATATTAGTAAATGTAACGGAGAGTGAAAACCATAGGTTAATTTACTAATTGGTAGAATTTTTTTAATGAGACGAGGGACAACCACGACATCTAAGTGAATATTTGGAATAGGAAAAAGAGTACAGGGTGGGTAATGGGTGGGAGGCACCGTTTCCTACGATCACAGAGTCCGTATCCGTGTAATTGTTAAACTTATCCAAAATAGATGGAACAAAGCACCAATGTCCAAAAATCAATTAGGCATAGCTAGAAATTATGTGAGCTTTGCCCACGTAGGTTCGAATCTTACCGCCCGTGTAAGTTTTTATCGAGCATGACTAGAAATCAATTGGGCACTTCCGAGAAAGGAAATATAGCTCACAATTTCTAGATTGTTTTTATTCACTACATTATTAAAATTAAAATTTGCAAAACATGTTTTAAATTAAAAAAATAATATTATATTTTTGTTTTTCTCCTTAAGTGGGCATGTTGGAGTAGTTATTGGGCATGACTAGAAATTAGGTGTGCTTTCAAGTACGTGGGTTTTGCTAGCTTAGGTTGAATACTGTTTCTCAAGATTTTTAATTTTCAGGTTGGTTTGATTCATTAAATTATTAAAATTAAACATAATAATAATATTATATTTTTGTTTCTCTCATTTGTTGTGCGTGTAAGAGTTTTTACAAGGTTTCTCCTGAAGTGAGCGTGACGGAGTTGTTATCGGCCAGGACTAAAAATCATGTGGGCAAATTTTTGTTTATCTCATTCAGTGGGTGTGTTGTAGTGGTTATCGAGCACGACTAGAAATCATGTGGGCTTTGCTCGAGTTAGGATAATTCTGCCGCTCACGATTTTTACTTAAATAATATTATATTTTTGTTTCTTTCATTTAGTGGGCTTGTCGGAGCTGTTATCGGGTAGGACTAGAAATCACGTGGACTTTGCCCAAGGCAGGATAATTTTGTCGCTCACGATTTTTACTTAAATAATATTATATTTTTGTTTCTCTCATTTGGTGAGCTTATTTTTGTTTCTCTTGGTGGGCGTGTTAGAGTTGTTATCGGGCATGACTAGAAATCATGTGGCTTTGCCCGAGCTAGGATAATTTTGGTGCTCACTATTTTTAGGTTGTTTTTATTCACTAAATTATTAAGAAAATTTGTACAAAAATATGTGGATTCATCATCGGTGGGAAGAGAGGTGGTCTACGACCCTGACTCGAGTGAGTTCATCCTTGGTTGAAAGAATTGGTGTGGAAATAAGAAGAACCTCGTTGGTTGTTAAAGGAAGCAACGTGACTTCCATGGGTGCAATCCCAGTTACTGCATAGAAATGTTGCAAGAGTGGAATTAGAAGAAATGCCGCCAGAGTAGAATTAGAAGAAATGCTAGAAGAGTGGAATTAGAAGACTCAAGATAGAGCTGAAACAACTCAAAACTGAAACTTTCTAGACTAAATTTGCAAAACAGGGAAGAGGGGAGAGCCATTTGAGTAGCAGAAAAGGTTGAAAATTTTGGTGTCGAGTTCACGAAAGAACCAATGCACTTTATCAATGTCCTCGACAAGTCTGCCAATGGCATGAAGTTGGTCACATATTTTTTTTTGAAGGTACGGGCACCCTCAACATGTTTGTTGCTGCGTTTTATCAGTTGCAAGTCATCCTTGAGTTTCAATTCACGGGCTTTCGAATGATGGTTGAACATAGTCTCCAACGCGAGCCAAACGTCACAACAGTGGAGAGACCAATGATGGCAACAATGGCTTTCTCGGTGAGAGAAGAGAGCAGGAGCCATTGATGGGCTACTTTTCAAACCAAATATTTGGTGCTCCAGTGTTGAGGAGGTTGCTGGTATAAAGCGAGGTGGTAAAACTAGAGTTCCATCAATGTAGCCCAACATGTCTTGACTCTCAAAGGAGAAGAGAAAAAGTTTGAGGGTGGTCATATGGATTAGAGTGTTTCTGGAACAACTCAAACCTTTCAGCTGAGACTAAATTTGCAAAACAGGGGATCCGAGAGCCATTTGAGCAGTAGAAAAGGTTGAAAAATCGATGTCAAGTCTACGAAGAAACTAGTGCACTTTATCAATGTCATCGACGAATCTGCCAATGGCATGAAGTTGGTCACATGTTGTTTTGAAGGTACAGGCATACTTAACCGCAAGTTTGGTGCTGTGTTTCATCAGCTGCAAGTCATCATTGAGTCTTAATTCACGGGCTTTGGAATGATGGTTGAGGTAATCTCTATTGGGAATAAACTTAAATGAGAGAAAAATAGAAGAGAAGTAGTTATTAATTTTGGTTTTAAAATTAGTGAAAAGCTATTTTAGGAAAGCAACGGTTTATGGATGAGAAAAGGTTCGATAGTTATGTCGAATTTGAAACTTATAAATAGGTTTTACTCCTCGTAATAGCAGAAAAAAATAATAGAAAAAAGGTTTTGAGAATTCTTGTCTCTCCCCTCCTGACACCTCCTTCACAGCCTCGTGAGAGTTATCTAAACGAGTTGGTTTCAGAGCGAGCGTCTATTTTCTACAAGTTGGTATCGAAGCGTATTCTAATTTCAACAAATTGGTATCAGAGCAAGCTTTTAATTCTACAAATTGATATCAGAGCCAATGGCGAACATGATGGGACAAATGCCGCTGCCATGACTGATGAAGACGAACTACGAGAATTGGAGCATCCAAATGAAAGCTCTTCTCGGTTCGCAAGACACATGAGAGGTGGTCAAAGAAGGTTTCGATGAACCGAAGGATACCACGGGTTATACAGCAGTGCAAAACAAGGCGCTAAAGGAATTACGATCAAAGGATAAGGCAACATTATACCTGCTATTTCGGGCTGTTGACAAGTCGGGCTTTGAGAAGATTGCAAGGGCAACTACTTCAAAAGAAGCGTGGGACACTCTAGAAAAGGTGTTCAAAGGAACCGACCGAGTCAAGCAGGTGCGTCTCCAAACTCTGCGTGGCGAGTTGGAGAGCATGAAGATGAAGGAGTCAGAAAATGTATAGGACTACATGTGTACAGACCGCGGCGAATCAGCTAAATTGAAACGGAGAAATGTTACCCGAGACGCGGGTTGTAGAGAAAATCTTGAGGTCATTAACAGACAACTTTGAGAATGTCTTATGTGGATTTGGGAGATTGAAAGATGAGAATAATGTGTTTGTGTTGAAAGTCAAGGAAGAAAGAAGAAAGAGGATGAAAATTGAAGAAGAAAAGAAAGAGCGGCAAACAAAAGTTGAAAGGTTAGAGAAAGAAATGGCTGAGTTGAGTAAGAATTCCTTCTATCTAAAACAAGAGAAAGAAAAGAATGAGAAGATAATCTCCGATCTTACGAAGAAAGTTGAAGAAGATGTGGAGAAAGAGAAAGACATGTTCATGGAGATTGAGGGTCTAGTGGACGAGCTAGTGAGGGGGGAGAAAGATATAAAAATCCTGTCTCAACAGAGAGACTCACTCGACGTAAACCTGAATCAAGTTCAACAGGAGGTAGTGAATTTACGACATACGATTGAGACACTCACTCGTGATAAAGCCGAACTGGAGGATGCAAAAATGCTAGCTGTAAATGTCGTCGTAGGATGCAAAAATGCTAGCTGTAAATGTCGTCGTGGATTTGCGAAGGGAATTGAGTAAACTGAATGAAGCCATGATGTCTAAGTCAAGCATGGCTGAGAACGAGAAAAATGAAGAGTTGGTGTCTCATATGGGCTGTTCTCGAGAAGATCTAAATGAAGTCTCATTGGAGAAAGACAAACTTAGTTTGCCGCTCGAGGACAAGAAGAGAAAATTGAAGAAACCACGACTAAGCTCAAGAAAACGAAAACGGCGCATGTGGAATAATTGAATAGAACTAAGTTTAAGTTTATGGGTGAGAAAACATGGTATAGTTATGGCCAATTTTAGCCTTAGTAAAACTTATAAATAGGTTTTACTCCTTATGGTAATAGCAGAGCTTGGAGCAAAAAGGAGAAAAAAGAGGAGGAAAAGAGCAAAATTAAAGTACAGTAGAATAGAAAAAGACTTTTGAGAATTCTTTGTCTCCTTGTCTCTCCCCTCCCGACACATCGTTCACAGCCTCGTGAGAGTTATCTAAACGAGTTGGTTTCAGAGCGAACGTCTATTTTCTACAAGTTGGTATCGGAGCGTATTCTAATTTCAACAAATGAGTATTAGAGCGAGCTTTTAATTCTACAGTCTTCAATGTGAGCCTAACGTCACGAGCAGTGTAGAGACCAATGATAGCAGCAATGGCTTCCTCGGTGAGAGAAGAGAGCAGGAGATAGAGAAGTCGTTGATGACTGCTTTTCATGCCAAATATTTGGTGTTGAGTGTTGAGAAGGTTGCTGGTTCAAAGCGAGGTGGTGAAACTACAGTTCTATCAATGTAGCCCAACCTACTTGACTCAGCAAGAATATTTGGATTTCTTAAACAAGATTTTTGGATGAAGAAAGTTTGATGGTGGTAAGACAGATTAGAGTCTTGAAACGAAGAAGATGAGAAGATGATTCATAAGCTAAGAAAGGATTGAGGTTGCTAAATTAGAGGGTCTCCAATATCATGAGAATATTTGCTAAAACCTCCGCACCTAAAAAGTTTTCTATTTATAATTATTTACCGAATCAAATGAAATGGAAAGAGTAATCAATAAATACATGATATTAGCCTATGATCAAGAAAAATAAATGATACAATATTAACATATGATGCATGGCAAATATGATACATATGGTAAATTGTAATGGAAGACTAATATCCTCAATAATACAAGATATTAGCCATCAATAGTTAAATATGATATGATGTATATGTAAACCACAATAAAAAAACAAAATATCCTCACCAAATCTAACCTAGGGCTACAACTTAAATAGAAAATAAAACTTAAATCCTTTGCCGTTGCTCACAAGTCCAGACTTATACAAAGTCTAATCTAGGGCTATCCTCGTAAGTCCAGACTTATACAAAGTCTAATCTAGGGCTATCCTCGTATTGTGAAATGTAAATATTTTCAATTAACTAATTTATAAGGAGAGATTATATTTTCAATTAACTAATTTATAAGGAGAGATTAAATACTTTGTAGTTGTCCAGTCTTATACAAAGTCATTGTAACTCACGTATCTTCATATGAACAATTTGGTGAGTTGTATCAGGTTAAGACATCCAACCTTATCCATATACTACAGACATTTTAGAAACACAATCTTTTCAACACAATCTTTTCATGTCGATCACATTCCATTCAAGATTAGACTCATAACATTGCAAATAAAATCATCTAAATTAATATTAGTTATTAAAAATAAATCAATTATGAAGATTAAAACATAAATCTTAATAATCTCCCCTTGCATTAACCCTTGCATTAAAGTTGGGGAGAATAGATATATATCTTTCATTTTGTATTTTCTATCTGTACAGAGAATTTCTAAAAGAGTAATGATTTAATAAACTGCATAACAATTTCAAACATCTAAGAGCATTTTTTTTCTTGATAAATATTCTCTCTTCTATCCTTTACAATGTGATTTTCCACTTGAAGCTGAGAAACGCCACAGCCATGAAACCTTTTGCATTAGGATAACCACAGCTACACCATTTTTCAGCCTTGAAATCGAGTTTCTCCAAGCTCGTACAAAACTCATCGAACACGGATAATGTTAGGCTGAGGTTGGGGCGATTGGGACATCGAACTCCGAGCTATGCTGGATGAAGTAATGGGTGAGCTAGAAGACGTAGGCAGCTGATCATAGTCACCCAAAAACAAGAAACCATAAACATACTTGAATTATCACTAAGAGGATGAAAATGTTTGTTAACTGTAAAAGGAGATGATGCATTGAATTGTTCCGGGCACGTACGAGAAGTCGACGACGATGCACCGCAGTGACGACTTTGAACATAACGTATATCAGTAGGCAGATCCCGAAAATTCGCAGGCATATCAACTATCATAGAAGGGAGTATAATTCAACTTTCTGATCAAAGCTTTGGGGGTGTTGCATTTGTTGAAAAACAGAAATGGAACATAAGATTTCTTACCAGAAGCATAGGAAAAGAGTAATCACTGGCTTCATTAAACATGAGGGGAAGAGTGTGCCTCAAAACCAGAAGAACCATGAACTACAAAGAAAAAGAGAAACAAACGCTTCAGGTTTTGATATTTTCCTAACACAAACGCTTCAAGGGAGAAAGAGAACTTACGGTGATAGCAATTGAATGACAGCATAGGACACTGCTTGCAGCAGAAGCTGCTATCTCATCATAATCGGAATCAGCCACATTACGGTTTGATGATACCATTGTTATATAGGTAGGACTATCCGAGTCCCTTCTAGACATCTCCCAGTTCCCCCTGCAAGGAAAAACAGAGTCAATCAAAGAACTTCAAGAAAATCTCAAGTTAAAGTGGAAAGATCATACTTTGGAGGAATTATAGCAAGAACATTACCTGAAGTTCATTGGGATACGTCTCATTTCAAATAACGAAGGAGGAGCCGTGTAGCCTGGCTTGAATTGCTGAAAAACCATAGTACCATTGTTCAGTTTTGTTGTACAAACTGCATTAAACAAACTGATATTCTCGGGCAAAGCAACAATTATGCTATATGTAACCGCTCAAGCCCACTGCTAGTAGATATTGTCCTCTTTTTAGGTTTTCCCTTTCAGACTTTCCCTCAAGATTTTTAAAACGCGCAAGTTAGAGAGAGGTTACCACACGCTTATAAAAAAAAGTTTCATTCTCCTCCCCAACCGATGTGAGATCTCACAATCCACTCCCCTTTGGGGTTAGCATCCTCGCTGGTACTCGTTCCCCTCTCTAATTGATTTGGGATCACACAATTCATCCCCTTCGGAGCCCCACATCTTTGCTGGCACTCATTCCTCTCCCCCAATCAATGTGGGATCTCACAATCCACCCCCTTTCGGGACTCAGCATCCTCGTTGGTACACCGCACAGTGTCTGGATTGTGAGATCCCACATTGAGGGGAGGAGAATGAAACATTCTTCATAAGGGTGTGGAAACCCCTCTCTAGCAAACACGTTTTAAAAACTTGGAGAGAAAGCTCGAAAGTGAAAGACCAAAAAAGACAATATTTACTAGCGGTAGACTTGGGCTGTTACACTATAGATTATAATCTTATATCAATGAACTGCTTGAAAAAGTGACAAAAACTAGGAGGAAAGAACTACAAAACATCATACTCCACCTGTTGGCATATTTCACAAACTGTGTTACCCTTCTCATTACACCACTTCTGTATGCATCTTCGATGCGCGTACTGCAAAATCCAATGGAACATGTCAAGTAAACTTACATGAGAAATCTATTGTGGCACAAGATTTTTGGGTATGGAGAAATAATGGATATATGCACGAGAAAGCAGCACAGTTAACAACTTGAGAGTTGTGTTGGAGATGTAAACTTCAAGATAATGATGCATTAGAATGACGTATCCGTGTTGCTGAAGTGAACTATAATGACAACTATGGCATATATCAATGAGCTTGCTTTCCAAAAATGCAAAGAAGTTTGTTTCTATGCTCCATATTTGGAATCAAGTGCAAAGTTCACAAACACGAAGGCATGAAGAACACAACAAGAAGATCACCAATACAATGATCAGAAATGAGTTCATCAACAAACCTTAAGGCTACCACGGCACGAGCAAGGCGTTTCCATGTTCGAGTCTTCATCCTCATCCTGACATATTCTACATTCCACCATTTTCTTTGAAGAAGGTATATCTTCGAACTCCATTTCTAAGGTTGACTTATTCCTCTTCAAATCATCTGTGGAAGAAGACGATGTTGCTTCCATCGACTGCCTTCGACTCTCGATTGCTGCTCCTAATGTCGACTCCGTCAACAACCGATCAACCAGCAAAACAAAGTGATCCCCCATACTAAAAAACTCTCAATATCAGGACAATTGATTTCACAATATCTAAACTGACCAACAGCATAGAGATACGAGAAACCAAGCCTTAATTCTTTCCAATTAATGGGTTATGCTAGAGATTAAACAACATGTATGTGGGCAATGACAAAACAAGATAAATGAGAAAAAGCCCAACAAAAAAAGACTACAGGATCCTCTTTAAGACCCCACCGACAACATTAGGAAAGATATACAGGAAAAAGTAGAGGCAAAGGTTTATAAGGAGGAGGAGGAAAACAGAGGAAAACAGAGGAAAAGGAGAAGAAACAGGCAGAAGAGAAAAGGAAGGAAGAAAGACGAAAGAATCAAAAACAGAAAAGAAGAATATAAGAAAAGGGAAGCAAATAAAAAAAGGAGGAAGAAACTTAGAAGAAGGGGATGGAATTTTCTACAAGCAAAGAAAGCGGGTACCCTTTTTATGCCCTGCGATGTTGCTCTGTGTTTTAAGGAAGGAAGAAGATTAAATGGGTTTTTGGGCATCTCTCTCAGCTTGGCATTTCTTCAAACACTTCGCGTGCATTTCCCATATACGTTAATCCGCATATCTTAGAAGTTGAGAGAGGGCGGCATGATTGGTTTCGCTCTAATTTTTGCCTCACCTCACCCGTCTTGTGGTTTTATAAGCTGCATCGATGCTTTTCTTTAATGTTTTGTGATGAAAAACATCAACAAATTGTGAGATTCTGTTAGAATCATTTTGTAATGCAAAATTTATTATGAGACCCTATGAATTTTATATTTTAGATTTTTTTCGATGACAGATTAGGTTATATAATAAGTAATTTTCTATTTTCTTTTTTTTTATTTTATTTTATAGACCCTTAATTCAATAAAATAAAAAAGGTTTTATTTTTCCGGAATTGGTAGATACAAATTTCAATTTTAATTTTAAAAGTATAAATTATGTCAGACCAAAAATTAAAATTTTTAAAAATGATTAAACATTTTAATCTTAAATTAAGATAACTAAACCTTTTAAAATTAAAAAACCTAGTACAAACAACCCTAAATTAATTAACAAAATTATATGTCAATGAGGAGTTGTTATATTTTATCTCTCTATTAATGTTTAGTAATGAAATAGATTTTTTTCGAAAAAAATAAATGTACTAACCAAAAATTTAAAATTTCTTAAATTTGAAGTTCGATTTGAACAGAAAGAATGTACATCAATTATGCTACATCATACTCACTTTGACAATTAGCACAGATTCAATACCTGGTAAATAAATAAAAAAAAATATTTTACCCGATTAGAAATAAGGGTGACAAATATTCAAAATTATATAATTATTTCATTCAAATACCTAAAATATGTTACATGTTTTTCAAATAGAAAAGTTCATTAAAATTGAGATGGGTAGAATCGAGTCAAAAATTTAAATTCTCTATCTCATATATATTGAGAAACTAAAAAAAATTGATAAAATTTAATTTAAAAGTAAATTTTATTTTATGAAAAAGAAGTTTTTGAGGAATAATACCTAAACCATAAATCCAAATATTTTAAAAGAAATATATACACAAAATGAAGTAGAGAGGCGTGGTTGAACCAAACATGTTTCATTATTGAGTTCATAGGAGACTTCCATTAATCATCAACCGATGATTAATTTTAATAATAAGCTATTTCATTAATAATTAATTATTTACATGAAATTTTGGAAATAAGGATTATATAAAAAAGTGTGGGTATGTATTATATAATGATTAAACATGGATTAAGTTGAAGGGAAAGATGAATTGGTGTCCAAGTTCATTCTTTTCTCTCTTATTTCTCACTCTTTCTCACTCTGTTTACTTTCAACATTTCCATAAACAAAATCATCATATTATTATTATTTTTTTTATTCAAATAAATTAGAAGTAAAATTTTCTACCTTAAAAATTACTTTTTGAAATTAAATAATCAAAAGAATGAAGGTGGTTTAAATAAATAGGAGAGGAATTGGGCTTTATAAGTTTGTTTAGGTCTGTTTTCATTTAGCCTTCTAATCATAGTCCAAGTCGGGAATGATCCATCAACCCACAAAATTAGATCGGACTAGGTTCCCGATCTTTGTATCAACATCATTTCAAATATATTAATCCATTGTTTCCTTTTCTTTGTATCAATGCATTCTTTGAAATGCAATTGTTTGTAATTGGATGAGCTGCAAATTCTAAAGGAGTAAAGGGCAGACAACGAAACTCCAACTGAACTGAATTTGAAGTTACAAGCTGGATTAATCCAAAGTTGCTGAATATTTCAATCAAAGAGGAGGGGGAAGTGAAGAACAGTAATCAGAGCAGCAAAACTGAGAATGATGGGCAGATTTTTTTATAAGTTATTGCTATTGAAATCTAACATGACATGACATGAACATGACAGCCTTCAAACATTGGACACTGCTCAACTCAGCTTATCTCTCTAAACAAGTTGTAAAATCAAAGACAGTCATGTTCATAGCCACAGCTACTCTGTTTGGTTCTCACTCTTCAAAGCGATTCTATGTAATCGAAGTTCTTCTCCTCTTAGAGACTCAAAGGTTATGATGCAGATTTCTCCAAATTTCTATAAATTTCTATCAGAGTGAACAATAAATCGAAATTCTATAACATATGGATCAAATCTAAGCTCCTCCCGTTAATGGGTTGCTATTGTTCTTATTGCTTATCCTTTATTGTAATTCCTAGCTCACCTGCAACTATGACGGTGGTAGCCATGTCAAGAAACATACCGTGTTCCACCACTCCGGGGAGTCGCAAGATTCTGTCACTGGCGACCTTTAAATCCCCTATGTCTTCATTGAAATATAAATCCACGATGTAGTTCTCGTTGTCCGTGACATAGGGCTCTCCGTTTTCTCCGACTGTTCGAAGCTTCGCGACGCAACCGGAGTCCTTGAAGAGATTCTGAAGGCGAACAGCGGTGAATTTCCAGCAGTAGGGCACGACCTCAACGGGCATTGCGAGACCACTGCCGCCAATGAAGTCGACGAGCTTGGACTCGTCAACAATGACTATGAACTTTTTACAAACACCTTCAACCATCTTCTCACGGAGGAGGGAGCCGCCTCTGCCTTTCACCAAATTAAGATCGGGATCGACCTCATCGGCGCCGTCGATGGCGAGATCGATGACAGGATGCGAATCGAGATCGGACAAAGGTATTCCCAACGAGACGGCTTGGTCGTAGGTGTTTTTGGAGGTAGGTATTCCGACGATGTCCTTGAGCTTCCCCTGTCGGAGAAGGTCGCCGATCCGGTCGACAGCGTGCCTGGCAGTGGAGCCGGTTCCAAGCCCTAAAACCATACCGGAGTGAACGAATTCGACAGCCTTGTAGGCGGCAGCCTTCTTAAAATCATCCTGAGTGAAAATGGGCGGAGAAAGAGGCGCAGAAGAGGGAGCGAGGAGAGGGCCGACCATGGAAGAGGTGTCGGAGGCGATGAATTTGGGGAGATAAGGAATGGCCATTATGGTGAATGAAATCGGAAAAAAGAAATGGATGGAAGCTCAGTAGTGAGTGGTGAGGCAGAAATGGAAGGGCAATCGAAATGGGGAGAGGGGTTTCATGGAGGAGAATCAAAATGGAGGGTGATGAAGGGATTGGGAAGAAGGCAAAGATGTAGGAGGAGGATAATTGAAGGTGGGAACGCGTGGCGGAGAATAGTGGAAGCGATAGGGTTTAGACGGGGAGAAAGAGAGGGAAAAATAAGGGATTTATATAAAGGGGGAAGGCGGACGCGGTGGTTCTCAGGATTTAAAAAAACAGGAACTGAACCCAATTAAAATAAAATCTTTCTTTTTTCGCGTATTTCTCCCGCCGTCAGATAAAATATTCCATTTAACCTACATTAAAATTAATTAAAATTAAAAAAATATTCATAAACTTATAACATTCTTTTAAAAAATATTATTATCAATATATGAATTAATTAACACTTCATACTTTATAATATATTTTTTGAAAATTGAAGTTTTTTTTTTCAAACGTGCTACTAACGGTAAAGGTAATTTTCATGTTTTTTAAAAAATTTAGTATTAATGAAAATTTTGAAAAATATTTTTTAAACACTTTTAGGAAGTTAAAGGGTATTTTTGAAATATTATCCATGGTTCGAGAATATTTTTGAAACTAAATATTAAATGTTTTCCTCCAAAATTAATTGTAAGAATATTTTTGAAAATTTTTTTAGTTTGAAGGTATTTTTTTAAAAAACTAATATTTTTTAAATAAAAATGCAAAATTGGAGTTTTTTTTTATTAACTTTTAAAAAAAATATACGTATTTTTGAGATTTATGTGTTTAAAAAATACTCTTAAATTTTAAATTTGGTATTAATACCTTTAATTAAGAAAAGGTAAAAAAAAATGTTATTAAGAAGGAATGGTTTTAAATATACTCATGTATTTTTAAAAATATCATAAATGCCTTTAATCTTTTAAGAAAAAAAAAATTGAAAAACTTCTTAAATTAGTATATGGACATTTTACCATCTATAGAGTATATCTTTTTTATGTCTACTTTAACCTATGACTCAATAATTCTTCAATTTTTTTTTCCTCTAACTTCTTGAAAATTATTTTAATTCTCTTATTTCATTTTTCAATTTCTAAAATTTTTTTCCTTTTTTTTT
>NW_019646715.1:24013-25200 GCF_002806865.2 Cucurbita pepo subsp. pepo
AAAAACGAAGACAAAAGAAAAATAAAATATGGTAAAATTTTACAAAATAAAACTAAACAATACCACAATTAAAAAAAATTAAAAATCAATACAGGTTAGAGCTATTTAAGTTTATTACAAATGGGGAATAGGTTTAGAAATACAATTTCAATTAAAATATAAAAGACCCAAAAATACATAGGCAAGACTGATGCCCTAAGATGACCCCTCCATGACTGCACAACTCCCGAAC
This sequence comes from Cucurbita pepo subsp. pepo, assembly GCF_002806865.2. NCBI lineage: Eukaryota > Viridiplantae > Streptophyta > Magnoliopsida > Cucurbitales > Cucurbitaceae > Cucurbita > Cucurbita pepo. The sequence continues at coordinate 24,246 of NW_019646715.1, forward strand.
CCTCACCTCTATCGATAATCAGTGAACATCTAGAAAAAAAATGTATAAAGTGATGAGTATAAAAATATTAGTGAGTAACCTACTTGTAGGTTCTTATTTCCAATTCCTAGTAGGTTACCGTAGGATTTTATTTAGGCCCTAGGAAATTCGAGTCTAATTCTACAACTATTTGAGCTTTTGGAAGGCCTCGAAAATTTGAATGGTTCTTATGACTATCACAAACCCACTCTAAGTCTAGGAGATAGTTCATCCTTTCTTGGCATCCTGATCTACCGAATGACATCTTAGCTTGAGTTGTACTAATTTTATGTTCTTATGACTTAGTCTAGGCGGAATATAATTTATGGAAGGTTAACTAGTGAACCCTACCCCCACAGTGTCATAAAGTCACTCTGAGTCTCGAGAAAGGACCCTATATACTTTCCAACTACTAGATTATCTGCATGGTCCACGCCCCCTCTGGAGATGTTTGAGGTTATCCAGCCTAAGTACAACCCTATCCAGCCTAAGCCTAACTACGATTATTGTTAGTAATCGGATTGCAAAATTTTTCGGGCCAGGGCTGGGTATTAGGAGTGGATTTGTTGTCATGGGCCACAGATGGGCTAAAGCCCAAATCAATAATTTCGTCAGGCCTGCAACAAGAATTCTGCACGGTTAACTCGAGTCCATATTAACTAAACCACCGCTATTTTTTTTTAATATTTTAATTAATTTTACAAATAAAAACAATGTTTATCCTCTATAAGAATTAAATTGAAAATTTAGAAAATAAACACCAAATAATAATANAAAAAAAAAAAAAAAAAAAACGATTCAATTGATGGGATTGAGACAGAATCAAAACCCATAAAAATATTCTTTAACTAGAAAGAATCCAATTCAGATATGGGATCTCTATCCGACATTTTATGTTCCATGTTTTTAGTGTATGTTTTTAAACATATATTAAAAA
>NW_019646716.1:0-2047 GCF_002806865.2 Cucurbita pepo subsp. pepo
GTTTGCCTCAAACTTTTCGGACCAAATTACGGATAAAACCCTACTACAAAGATTTTTGGGATGTCTCAATTATGTGATTTCCTTCAAAATATCAGACCCATTTGCAAGCCACTCTTTGAAAGGCTAAAAAAGAATCCATATCCTTGGACTGAAGAACACACCAAAATAGTCCAAACAATCAAATCCCTTGTCAAGTCAATTCCGTGTTTATCGCTGATAAACCTAAGGGCTAGTTTAATAGTGGAGACCGACGCATCCGATATTGGATATGGAGGAATCCTGAAACATTCTCTTGACAAGAAAAAATCCATTGTCCGGTTCCATTCGGGAATATTGAATTCTACTAAAAAAAAAAATTACTTAATAGTGAAGAAAAAAATACTTTCAATAGTACTTTGTGTACAAAAATTTCAAAGGGATTTAATTAACAAAAGCTTTGTTATCAAAACAGATTCAAGGGCATCTAAATTGGTTTTAGAAAAAGATGTCAAGAATCTTGTGTCTAAACAAAGTTTTGCTAGATGGCAAGCCATTTAATCTTGCTTCGACTTCCAAATTTTGCCTATAAAAGGGGTCGAAAACCCCTTGGCATATTACCTCCCAAGAGAGTTCTTACTCTCGAAGAAAAACTCTCCCTAGCCAACCTCCTTCTCCCAATGATGACTAGTAAGAAAGCAACAGAAAAAGGGAAGAAGCTCATTGCTTCTTCAAACACACCTACTCCAATGACGTCTGCTAGCTACGCAATGGATGCATGTTTCACATTGGTGACCAGATCTAGAGCAAAGCTTTCTAAAAAACAAGCGGAGGTTATCACTCCGATGAGGCCTTCTGCCTCTTTAACACGGCCATCTGCCGCTACTCCATCGAGACCTACTATCTCTTCCACTTCAAAGGGACGTTCTGTCCCCTCAACCTACTCGGACGTGGTTGTTCCCGTTCGAAATTAGGACCTATTTTAAAAAATCTGTGTCTATATCAGAAGCCCTAGTAGAACTAGAATACGACGACCCAAAAATCAGCGAGGTCGTCAAGAAAGCCTATCCATCGAGATTCTTCTATATCCCGGAAGATCTTCATAAGACCAGACGATTTTATGAATTCATTTTAGTCAACACAAAATCCGTCGAAATTATTCATATTCTGAGTCGCAATGATCCTTAAAAAATCGCGTACTCAAAGGTAAAAATGTTCAAAGTCATGAATCCGACGTACTGGAATCAAGATCCGTACACGGAAAAGACTTTTTCAAAACCGTTTGTTCCTCACTCCTACTCATACAGAGACTATCAGATGGCATGGTTCAATGTCATTTGGTATCAAAATTATGAGCACTCATGGTTTATCCAATTTTTCCAGAATGCTCATAAAATTCATTATCCATTTTGGTTCATCAAAGGGTGGAAAATCTTAGGATCAACCAAAGATATATTCCCCGTTCATACAAGAATCCTACCACTACTTTATTCAAAATATATTCAAAATTCCTTGGATCAAAGGGTGGAAAATCTTAGGTACTAACCATGCGCTTTTGCGTATTTTTTCAAATTCCTTGGATTTTAACTTGGAATTTTCATATAAAAGAAACCGAAGACCAAATAAAACAGGTCTTCAAAACTATTAAAATCAAATGGTGGGATAAATATACTTATACCTACACAAATATCAAAGCGGTAAAGGTGTGGCTATATCAAAGCGGTAAAGGTGTGGCTATCAGAGAATGGTGGGATAAAGTAATAGTGGCCTCAATTAGATCTTGGGAAGAAATTCTTTCCTTAGGTGGGAAATAAACATCCTAATCCATAGATTTTCTTTCCTTGTTTTGCTCCGTTTCGAATGGATGTCTCATGCAATATAAGATAATCATATTTAGAACGATAGAAACTCCACCTACCTTAAAAGATGTAGACGATGAATCTCCATTGCAGTTGTCAAGAGGTCCACCACAGAGCCCCTCTTTGTCAATGAATCTACTAGTGGGCATGTTCTGAAAAAAAGTTTTTGAAGGGATCGGATGTCTCACGTTATGCTATATTGCTATGCCGTA